>NW_027141039.1:300000-525000 GCF_036365525.1 Heterodontus francisci
CTTCCCCTCGGTTTCGTTCTCCCAGCTCCTTTTCTCCTTCCCTATCTCTCTGGAGTACTCACACCCTGTAAACTGTTACTTAATGCTGCTTTTCACATATGATTTATTCCTCACATTCTGCGTCTGTGTTCTGTTCACCAGCCCCAGGTTCAATGATATTATTCTCTGAGTCAGTTTGTTCAATGGTGAAACCTCTGTGAATAATTTAATGTATCTACAGAACACTCAAGTCTCCACCTGTTCACCTACACTCTTCACTTCATCTACAATACATGGAATAAACAGGATCGAAAGCTACTTCCAGACAAACCTCACAATCATTGAAATTCCTTCTCCTGGAATTATAAAGTAATCCGTTAGAATGTGGGATTGTTTAATTAATAAAACACCAACATCAGCGCTGCAGCTGATAATCTACAGATAAATGGAAAGACTCTTGATTCCAACTGATAGAGTGAAAACCAGTAAAACATCACATCAATACTTTCTATTTTACAATGTAGCCCAGTGACAGTGAAGGGTCCACAGTGAAGCAGAGAAGGAGAAGTGAAAGTGTCAGCAGCTTTGACTCTGATGTCAATAATATGATGAATAAAACACAATCATTTCAATGTCAATGACATTTTCTGAGCAAGACCTCTCTCTGGAATAAACCAGAAATCTGTCCTCATACTGGACGGATGCCACAATTATGAGAGGCGTCATTTACATTTTCCATATTATTGTATTGACCTTGTTCACTCCTGGCATTTCTATTGTAGATGTAACTGATCTGTCTGCTGTTGACACTGAATCCAGGGACAAAATCAATCCCATTTCACTCTGTTCCTGCCTTTTCCCAGTTAAAATGTGAACTTTGAGTCTCTGATTCGGGACCATGTTCAGGGTAACAGCCCAGAAACTATTGTGAGTGATATTACGGGACAGACACTGTACGCATCCATTTTGGAGGCAGTTGGGTAGTGATAATATCACTGGTCACGTAATCCAGAGGCCCAACCTGATGGCCTGGGGACAGGGGTTCAAATCCCACCACGGCAGCTATATAAACCAGAGGGAGCTCCCTTTCTGTACATAAAGTAGAGGGAGCTCGCTCTCCAGCTATAAAGTGGAGGGAAATCCCTCTCTATGTATAAAGTGGAGGGAGCTTTCTCTCCATTTATAAAGTTGGGTGCGATGAAGGAAAGTGGAAGACAGCGAGAGACAGAAGAGATAGCGAAATGAGGCCTTGACGAAACCCCAGTAACAATCCCCATTGTCTGCCCAGCCCGGTATTTGCGTTTTAATGTGGGTGGTTTAGGGATGAGTGTTCGATGGGTGTTTGATATTTTTAAACAGCATTGACATTCCCAACAAAAGCAAGAGTTAAAGATTCAAAATTAACCAAAGAAATGGCTCAAAGCATTGCTGTCCATGTGCAGAGGGACGGAGAGATGGAGGGAGTGAGAGACAGATGGAGAGAGACACAGACAGAGTGGGACAGAGACAGAGGGAGAGGGAGAGAGACAGAAAGGGAGGCAGGCAAATGTAGAGTGAGACAGACAGAAAGGGAGGCAGGCAGCTGCAGAGGTAGAGAGACAGGGAGAAAGCGAGTGAGACAGATAGAGGGAGAGAGACAGATGCAGAGGGAGAAAGGGAGAGAGAGACAGAGAGGGAGGGAGACAAACAGAGGGAGAAACAGAGACAGAGGGAGAGACAGACAGAGAGAGAGTGAGGGCGAGATTAAAGTAAAAACTTTACATCTAATAATGTTGAAAAAGGATCAAAAAAGGATAAAAAGTATAACTGGCTGTGTGCAAGAACTAAATTTGAAAGGAGAGATCAGGGGTTTTGTCTGAGTGTTTTGCGGGCAATTGGTGGATCAGTGATTGATATTTTCAAACTGAAGTGACATTTAATATTATTGAAAAAATATTATTAAACACTGACAAACTTTAGAAGCAGGGGAAATGGGATATCGTGTGAGAAGGGAACTTGACAGAATCTCAGTAACAATCCCCATTATCTGCACAGTCCTGTATTGAGGATTTAGTGTGAGAGTTTAGGGGGCGAGTGTTGATCAGTGTTTGATATTTTCAAACTGCAGTGACGTTCTCAGCAAGGGCAAGATTTACAGGTTCAAAATTAACCAAGAAATGGATAAAAACATTTCTGTCCAAGGAGAGAGAGCTGGTGTTAGAGACAGAGTCATGGAAAGAGGCAGAGAAAGAGTGAGAGCGTGAGGGAGAGAGAGAGAGAGAGAGAGAAAGATGGGAAGAAACTGACATGAGAGGGAGAGACAGAGAGAGGATGAGACAAGTTGTAACAATCATTAACAATCCTCATTATCTGCCCAGTCCTGTTTTTGGAGGTGAGTGTGAGTGTTTTAGGGGTGAATGTTGGATCAGTGTTTCATATTTTCAAACTGCAGTGACATTCCCAACAAGGCTGTTAAAGTATATAAGAGCAGGGATGTTATGCTGGAAGTATATAACTCATTGCTTAAGCACCATAATGAGACCTCCCAGGGCAGGAACAGTGTGAGTTTAGATACAGAGTAAAGCAGTGGATTTAGAGAAGGAGGGAGAGACGGGCAGAAAGAGTGAGGAGATACGGGGAGGCAGTCAGATTGTAGGAGAAACTTTACATCTAACCACATGAAAAAAATAAATAATTAAAAATATAAATGGACTGCGCACTGAAAATACTGTCCGCAAACAACAACTAAAGTCACACACCATCCTAACTTGAAATTATATCGCCATTCCTTCACTGTTACTGGGTCAAAATCCAGGAACTCCCTTCCTAACAGCACTGTGGGTGTACCTACCCCACATGGACTGCAGTGGTTCAAGAAGGAAGCTCAAAACCACCTTCTCAAGGGCAATTAGGAATGGGTAATAAATGCTGGCCTGGCCAGCAACGCACACATCCAACAAATAAATAAGGCAAATAAAAAGTTGACACCGAGTCACTTCAGGAGATATTACACGAGACGAACAAAAACCTGGTCAAAGAGGTTGGTTTGAGGAAGCGTCTTCAAAGAGGAAAGAGAGTTAGTGAGACGGAGAGGTTTAGGAACGGAATTCCAGAGTCAGGGCCTTGGCAGCTTGAAGGTACGGCCTCCAATGTTGGAACAATTCAAATTGGGGATGGTCAAGAGGCCAGAATTAGAGGATAGCAGATATTGGGGGATTGTGGAGCTGGAGGAGATTGCAGAGATGGGGAGGGGTCATTTGTGGAGGACAGTTCCAAACTTCTACCACCCTTTGTATGTGGAAGTGTTTCTAAATTTCATCTTTGAAAGGACTTTCGACTAATGTTTGATTTTTAGACAGTCCCCCCCAGTCCGAGCCTGGCCCCATCGAATACTCACAGGACAGGTACGCACGGGGTTAGATACAGAGTAAAGATCCATCTACCAATGCCAGACACACTGTTCCTCTGTCTCTTTCCCCTCATCTCTCACTGCCTGCAACACCCTTTCTCTGCCTCTCTTTCTCCCTCTTCCCATCCTGAGAGCAAGAGCGAGAGATTGAGATAGTGTGCAGAGGGAGACAGAGATAGAGGGAGAAAAGTAGAGAGATAGACTTGGAAAATGAGTAACAACGAGAAGAAATAGGATTTCAGAGAGTAGAAGAGAGGGGAAGAGAGAGATAGAGATGGAGAGAGATTACCAGCAAGAGAGTTTACCAGAGATTACCTCTCTCTCAGTCCCTATCACTCCTTTCCAATTTGTTACCATCTCCAACTAGTTTTCTCCTTCGAACCCGATGTTTCACGCTCCATGCCTCTCGCTCGTATGTCTGTGTATACTGCAGTGAAGGATTACATCAAATTATTATGTTTTACATTTGTCCTTTCAATCTAACTGAAAAATCTGTCAGACTGTGAACTTGGAGTGAATGTCCACTGATTCCTGAGGGTAACAGGACAGGTGGATAAGGTGATTAAGAAGGATTACGGAATACGACCCTTCATTGGCCGATGTAGAGAATATAAGAGCAGGGAGGCTGTGCAAGAACTGCATGAAACACTAGTTAGACCACAGCTAGTGTACTGTGTACAGTTCTGGTGACCTCATTACAGGAAGGATGTGATCACACTAGAGAGGGTACAGAGGGGATTTACAGAGGATGTTGTCAGGAATGGAGAATTTTAACGATGAGTAGAGATTGCATAGGCTGGAATTGTTTTCTTTGGAACACAGAAGGTTGAAGGGAAGATTTAATTGAGGTGTATAAAATGATGATGGGCCGAAATAGAGTGGATAAGTAGGACCAATTTCCCTTAACAGAGGGGGCAATCACCAGGAGCAGAGATTTCCAGATTTCCACACCAATATCATGAGGGTTCCATGGTGGAATACCTTGCTGGATGTTTACAATGCAGCGTTTTCCTTCCTGATCATCGGAACTGGCTGCCTAAGCCCCAACTTCATCCACATTTCTCCCACTCGACCAATATTTCACTCGACATACCTATCTTTCTCTGTTTGCGTACACAGCAGTGAAAGATGACATCAAATGAATATATCTTCCATTCTCCCTGTCAATCCACCCCAGCAATCTCTCTGTCTCCGATCTTGTCCCTCTCCACAACACTCTCAATGCCTGCATATCGAAGCCTCTCTCCCTCCGTCTCCCACTTCGTGTCAAAGATTGCAGGAGGGAGGGACAGAGCGAGGAAGACTGAGAGAGACACAGCGAACAACCCCAGCTTCTCCAATCTATCCACGTAACTGAAGTCCCTCATCCCTGGAATCATTCTTGTGAATCTTTTCTGCACCCTCTCTAATGCCTCACATTCTTCCTAATGTATGGTGTCCAGAATTGGACAATGCTCCAGTTGAAGGCAAACCAGCGTTTTACAAAGGTCATAATTTCCTTGCTTTTGTATTCAATCTCTCTATTTATAATCTCAGGACCTCTTCTGCCGTTTAACCACTTTCTGAACCTGCCCTGCCACCTTCAGTGATTGGTGCAAAAATACTCCCCAGATGTGTCTGTTCCTGCACATCCTTTAGAATTGTATCCTTTACTTTATATCATCTCTCCTGCTTTTTCCTAACCGTGGAGGCGGAAGATGCGGGCAGGGTTCTTAATGAATACATACCGACTGTCTTCACAAAAGAGGGGATTACAAAGACATTGTAGTCAATGAGGAGGGGTTTGAAATATTGAATGGGATAAACAGTGAGAGGAAATATTCAGGGGTTTAGCATCTTTGAAAGCTGATAATTCACCAGGCTCAGATTGTTAAGAGGTGCATGGGAGGAAATATCAGAGGATCTGACCATCATTTTCCAATCATCTCTGGTTATAGTCGTGCTGCCAGAGGACTGGTGGACTGCGCATGTTGTACTGTTGTTTAATAAGGGAGAAAGTAAAAGACTGAGTAATTACAGGCCACCCAGCCTAATCACAGTGGAGAGCAAATAATTAGGCACAAGGGAATGATTAATTATTTTCCCGCACAGTGTGTCTCAGTGTCTCTATGTCTCTGTCTCTGTCACATTTGAAGCACGACCCATACATTGGTGAGGAGTCCGTCTCTGGAATAAATGTCCCAGTGTTGTGGTAACATAAAATGGCCACCGAGAACCAGCCTAAAATGGCTGACTAATGTTTGTGGATTTCCACAGATATTTGAAAGACGAGAGACAGACAGACAGACAGACAGACAGAAAGAGAGACAAAGAGAGAGACACAGACCAAGACACAGAGAGTGATAGCAAGATATTTGTCATTGGACAGAGGAAGAGGAGGAGGCCATTTGGCCCCTCAACCCTCTTCTGTCATTCAATGAGCTCATGGCTGATGTGTGATCTGACTCCATGTACCTATCTTTGCCCCTTAATACCTTTCATTAACAACAATCTATCAAACTCAGATTTAAAAACTAACAAGTGTCTCAGCATCAATTGCCGTTTGTGGAAGAGAGTTCCAAACTGATACCACACCTTGTATCTTCATTTTACTCCTGAAAGGTTTTTAGACTACGTTTAGATTTTTAGACTATGCCCCCAGGTTCCTGACTCCGCAGCCAGTTGGAATTGTTCCTCTCTGTCCACCCGTTCAGTTTCCCTTATTATCTTGAATACATTCATCAAATCACCCCATAACCTTCTAAATTCCAGGGAAAATGACATGTTGGAGCAGGAGGGGAGACTGGAGCATATGGTTTGGGAATGTGGATAAACTGAAGCAATGGATGAGGAGACTGAGGATTCAATACAGTTAGAGGAGAGGCTGAGATTCACAGGGAGAGACTGCAGCAGAGTGTTAGAGGAAATCTAATCTATAGATCCCAGTAATACAACTCAATTCATACATTCAAACAATAATCCCTGTGGTTATTGGTGTTGGAGAACAGTTCATTGTTTCTACAATATAGTCAATATATTTAGTTTGTACAGGCAATTAAATATAAATGTAAATATATTTCTGATATCAGCCTCGCTCTTTATTGAATTCAGCAGTCACAGAGATTTAAAAGTGCAGTATTTAAATAATGAATTACCATCAGTGATGGAAAGATTCTATTCTGTTTATTCTGTCACTGAGTAAGGAATAGGAACTTTCTACAGAACAAAATGAGGACTTGACAGAAATCAACACAGAGGATCAAGTCCAACAGGAAAATGAACACAATCTGACAACAGACAACTTCAACTCACAGTTTCTCTCACTATTTATTCTGGACATTCCAGCACTTTATGATAGAGAATTATTTACACTGCTGCTTCTTTCTCTTTCTCTTTACTTCTGCTTTTCTTTTCCCATCGGTTTCCTTCTCCATGCTCCTTTTCTCCTTCCCTATCTCTCTGGAGTACTCACACCCTGCCCTCTCCCCAGGACCAGGACACACACCCCTGCCCTCTCACCAGGGCACACACCCCTGCCCTCTCCCCAGGTTCCAGGACACACACCCCTGCCCTCTCCCCAGGACACACACCCCTGCCCTCTCCCCAGGCTCCAGGAAACACACCACTGCCCTCTCCCCAGGTTCCAGGAAACACACCCCTGCCCTCACCCCAGGATACACACCCCTGCGCTCTCCAGTAGCCAGACCTCTGAAGCAGTGTCAGACATACACAGAATGAAATAAAATTTGATAACGGTGATAATCAATAAATACATTGAAATCCCAGTTAAACTGAGCCATGTTATTGGGGAAGGAGGACATTGTGCTTTCCGCTTGTGACACTGAGACTGTCAGATGTCCCATTATTGATCACCAAAATATAAAGATACATATAAATAATCCAGGACGGATTTGGTCCACATCATCAAACTGTTAAAAACTCCTGATTGTTTGATTTTTGATCTTAACTAAAACACCTCATTCAAAAGCATTCGCTACACAGAATAATCCAGTAAGAACGGCTACCGAAACCAATACCATTAAAGACATGATACAACGCCTGCAAGAATGAAAGAGTAGACAATGAGGAGATTCCATCAGTAAATTGCTGGAAAAGAACAGGCGGTTGTGTAACACACACAGTGAGAAATAGTACCCAGTACAGCAGCATAGTTAACATTGATTTACACCATTAACAGCTGAGATCCTGGCTTACCAGGAACTCCAATTGCTGCAAGTACAGGATAGTAAATGTCTTCTATCTGATACATTACTGGATATTCCATTTCTGTGAGAAGCAGAGTCTTCTGTTAGCCTGGAATCCACAGCTCCAGCAGGCACTCTGAGCTGATCCATTCCAATGGGTCCTGATTTATACAGGGGATAAGTCTCCACTGACACGGTTATACCCCTGATCATTGCTATTAGTTACACTCTGCTGAACAAACACATTACATCAGCAGCTTTGACTCTGATGTAAATAATGTGGTGGATAAAACACAATCATTTCAATGTCAATGATATTTTCTGAGTAAGACCTCCCACGGAATAAACCTGAAATCTGTACTCATACTGGATGGATGGCAATTATGAGAGGCGTCATTTACATTTTCCATGTTATTGTATTAAACTTGTTTACTCCTGGCATTTCTATTGTAAATGTAACTGATCTTTCCGCAGTTGACACTGAATCCAGGGACAAAATCAATCCCATTTCACTCTGTTCCTGCCTTTTTCCAGTTAAAATGTGAACTTTGAGGATCTGATTCGAGACCATTTCCAGGGCGACAGCCTAAAAGCTCCTGTGAGTGATATTACAGGACAAACACTGTAGATACTCATGAAGGAGGCAGCCGCATAGTGATAATATCACTGGTCATGCAATCCAGAGGCCCAACCTAATGGTCTGAGGACAGGGGTTCAAATCCCACCATGGCAGCTGCATAAAATAGAGGGTGCTCTCTCTCTAGTTATAAAGTGGAGGGATCAGCTTCTATATATATATATATAAAGTGGAGGGAGTTCCCACTCTATGTATAAAATGGAGGGAGCTCCCTCTCTATGTATAAAGTGGAGGGAGCACCCTCTCTAAATATGAAGTGGAGGGAGCTCCCTCTCTATGTATAAAGTGGAGGGAGCTCCCTCTCTATGTATAAAGTGGAGGCAGCTTCGTCTCCACATATAAAGTGGAGGGAGCTCCCTCTCTATGTATAAAGTGGAGGGAGCTCCCTCTCTATGTAAAAAGTGGAGGCAGCTTCGTCTCCACATATAAAGTGGAGGGAGCTCCCTCTCTACGTATAAAGTGAAGGGAGCGCCCTCTCTATGTATAAAGTGGAGGGAGCTCCCTCTCTATGGATAAAGTAGAGGGAGCTCCCTCTCTATGTATAAAGTGGAGGGAGCTCCCTCTCTATGTATAAAGTAGAGAGAGCTCCCTCTCGATGTATAAAGTGGAGGGAACACCCTCTCTACGTATAAAGTGGAGGCAGCTCCCTCTCTACGTATAAAGTGGAGGGAGCACCCTCTACGAATAAAGTGGAGGGAACTCCCTCTCTATGTATAAAGTGGAGGGAGCTTTCCCTCTACGTATAATGTGGAGGGAGCACCCTCTCTACGTATAAAGTGGAGGGAGCTTACCTCTTTGTATAATGTGAAGGGAGCGCCCTCTCTATGTATAAAGTGGAGGGAACACCCTTTCTACGTATAAAGTGGAGGGAGCTCCCTCTCTGCGTATAAAGTGGAGGGAGCACCCTCTACGACTAAAGTGGAGGGAACTCCCTCTCTATGTATAAAGTGGAGGGAGCTCCCTCTCTACGTATAAAGTGGAGGGAGCTTCCCCTCTACGTATAAAGTGGAGGGAGCTCCCTCTCTATGTATAAAGTGGAGAGAGCTCCCTCTCTACGTATAAAGTGGAGGGAGCACCCTCTCTACGTATAAAGTGGAGGTAGCACCCTCTCTATGTATAAAGTGGAGGGAGCACCCTCTACGAATAAAGTGGAGGGAACGCCCTCTCTATGTATAAAGTGGAGGGAGCTTCCCCTCTACGTATAAAGTGGAGGGAGCACCCTCTCTATGTATAAGGTGGAGAGAGCTCCCTCTCTACGTATAAGGTGGAGGGAGCACCCTCTCTACGTATAAATTGGAGGGAGCTCCCTCTCTACGTATAAAGTGGAGGGAGCACCCTCTCTACGTATAAATTGGAGGGAGCACCCTCTACGAATAAAGTGGAGGGAACTCCCTCTCTATGTATAAAGAGGAGGGAGCACCCTCTCTACGAATAAAGTGGAGGGAACTCCCTCTCTACGTATAAAGTGGAGGGAGCTCCCTCTCTACGTATAAAACTGCAGTGACGTTCCCAGCAAGGGCAAGAATTGCTGGTTCAAAATTAACCAATAAATGGATTAAAACACTTCTGTCCAAGGAGAGATCGAGGGAGAGATGGTTTGAGACGGGGACAGACACAGTCATGGACTGAGGCAGAGAAAGAGGGAGAAGGAGATAGAGGGAGAGATAGAGATGGAGAGACACAGACATGAGAGGGAGAGACCGATAGAAGATGAGACAAGATGTAACAGTCAATAACACTCCTCATTATCTGCCCAATCCTGTATTGGGAGTTTAGTGTGAACGTTTTACGGGTGAGTGTTGGTTCAGTGTTTGATATTTTCACACTGCAGTGACGTTCCCAACAAAGCAGCTATAGAATAGAAGAGCAGGGAGGTTATGCTGAAACTGTATAACACATTGGTTGGACCACAACTCGAGTACTGTGTGCAGTTCTGGTCATATAATTACAGAAAGGATGTAATTGCACTAGAGAGGGTACAGAGGAGATTTACGAGGATGTTGCCAGAACTGGAAAAATGCAGCAATGAGGAAAGATTGGATCGGCTGGGGTTGTTTTCCTTGGAGCAGAAAAGGCTGAGGGGAGATCTGATTGAAATGTGAGGGGCTTGGATCGAGTGGAGGTGAAGGGTCTATTCACCTTAGCAGAGAGGTCAGTGACGAGGGGGCATAGTCTTAAAGTGATTGGTAGAAAGATTAGAGGGGATATAAGGAAAATGTTTTTCACCCAGAGGGTGGTGAGGGTCTGGAACAATTGGCCTGAAAGGGTAGTTGAGGAAGAAAACCTCAACTCAATCCAAAGGAGTCTGGATATGCACCTGAAATGCCATTATCTGCAGGGCTACGGACTAAATGGAGGCTGGTGGGATTAGAATAGGTGGATCGTTTTTCGGCCGGCACGGACACGATGGGCCAAGTGGCCTCTTTTTGTGCCTTAAATTTTCTGTGATTCGGAAGGAAAGAGTTTCTGGTTCAAAATTAACCAAGAAATGCCTGAAAGCATTGCTGTCCTGGGACAGAGAGGAAGGGAGAGATGAAAAGAGAGAGACAGAGAGAGAGAGAGAGGCAGAGAAAGAGGGAGAGACAGAGAGAGGGGGAGACACAGACAGATCGAGAGGGGTGGCAGAGAAAGAGGGAGAGGGAGAAACAGAGACAGAGAAGGAGGGAAAGACAGAAATAGGGGAGATAGAGACAGCGGAGACAGTGGGGAGGGAAATTCAGACAGAGAGAAGGTGGCAGAGAGACAGATAGAGGGAGTGGTAGAGGGAGAGATATGGAGGGACAGAGGGAGAGGGAAAGACATACAGAGGGACAGATGGAGATGGAGAAACAGAGAGAGAGAGAACGATTGGGAGATACAGAGATTGGGGGTGACAGGGGTAGAGGGAGAGACCGAGACAAAAAGAGAGAGGGGAGAGATAGGGATTGGGAGGAAGAGGGACAGCGAAAGAAGGAGAGACCAAGAGAGAGAGAGGCAGAGCGAGAGAGATAGAGGGTGGGACAGAGGGAAGGACAGAGGGAGGGACAGAGAGAGACGGGGAGACCAAGATAGAGAGACAGGGCAAAGAGAGAGAGAGTAAAGATAGAAACATAGAGAGAGACAGAGACAGAGAGTGGGGAGACAGCAGCAGCAACTTTAGGTCAGTTATTTTAACTTCGGTGGTGGAAAACATTTAGAAAAAACAATTTGGATCAACATCAATAGTCACATGGACAAAAGCGAGATAATTAAGGAAAGGCAGCATGGATTTCTTAAGGGAAAATCATGTTTAACGAACTGGTTGGAGTTTTTTGAGGAGGTAACTGAAAGGGTTGATGAGGGCAATGTTGTTGATGTGGTGTACATGGAGTTTCAAAATGCGTTTGATATGGTGCCACACAACAGACGTGTGAGCAAACTTGTAGCTCATAGAATAAGTACGACGGTCGCAACATGGATACGGAATTGGCTGGGTGACAGGAAACAAAGAGTAGTGATTAATGGATGTTTTTCAGGCTGGAGGAAGGTTTTCAGTGGAGTTCCCCAGGGGTCAGTGTTGGGACCCTTGAGTTTCTTGATATATATTAATGACCGAGACCTCGGTGGACAGGATACAATTTCAAAGTTTGCAAATGATACGAAACTTGGAAGCATTGTGAACTGTGATGACAATAGTGATGAACTTCAAAAGGTCATAGACAAGTTGGTGGAATGGGCAGGCAGGTGGCAGATGAAGTTCAATGCATAGAAATGTGAAGTGATTCGTTTTGGTCGGAAGAACATGGAGTGACAATGTAGAAAAAAGGAACAATTCCAAAGGGGGATTAGGAGCAGAGGGACCTGGGTGTATATGTGCAGAAGTCATTGAAGTTTGTAGGACAGGTTGCGAGATCGGTTAATTAAGCATACAGTATCCTGGGATTTATTAATAGGGGCATAAAGCACAAGAGCAAGGAGGTTATGTAGAATTTGTATAAGATACTAGTTCATCCTCAGCACGAGTATTGCGTCCATTTTTGAGTGCCACACTTGAGTAAAGAAGTGAGGATATTGGAGAGAGTACAGAAGAGATTCACGAGAATGGTTCCAGGGATGAGGAATTTCAGTTATGAAGATAGATTGGAGAAGTTAGGACTGTTTTTCTTGGAGAAGAGAAGACTGAGAGGGGATTTGATCGAGGTATTCAAAATCATGAGGGATCTGGACAGAGTAGATAGGGAGAAACTGTTCCCACTTGTGAAAGGATCGAGAACGAGATGACACAGACAGAAAATATTTGGTAAGAGAAGCAAAAGTGACATGGAGAAAAACTTTTTCATGCAGTGAGTGGTTAATGTCTGGAATGCGCTGCCGAAGAACGTGGTGGAGGCAAGTTTAATTGAAGCATTCAAAAGGGAATTAGACAGTGACATGAAAAGGAAGAATGTGCAGGGTTATGAAGAGAAGGCGGGGTAATAGAACTGACAGAATTGCACTCTCGGAAAACCAGTGCAGACAAGATGGCCCGAATGGCCTCCTTAAGCACTGCAATGACTCTGAGACAGAGGCAGAGAAAGAGACAGGTGGAGAGATAGAGAGAGAGGCAGAGGGAGGCAGAGCATGTGAGAGAAACAGAGACAGAGAAGGTGAAAGAGAGAGAGGGACAGGCAGCAGCAAAGTGAGAGAAGGAGAAGGAGAGAGAGAGACAGACAGGCAGACAGAGAGGGAGACCGAGAGGCAGAGACATAGAGAGAGAGAGGGAGACAGAGAGAGCGGAAGAGAGAGAAAGAGAGAGAGAGAGAGTGACAGATAGGGACAGAGAGAAGGAGACAGCGTGGGAGGGAGAGATGATCTGAGAGAAAAATAGAGTAAAGTATTCAGACAGAATAAGAGTGACAGAGAGAGGGAGAGACAGTGACAGAGAGAGTGTCAAAGAGAGAGAGAGACAGAAAGAGAGAAGGAGAGGAAGAGAAAGGGAGAGGAAGAAAGAGAGAGAGAGAGCACATGGTGGAGTTGCACCAACAAGAGAACCACACAGAGACACTTCCTGCGGAGATACTGTAATAACAGACCCACTCGCTGACCCTCCCTGTGGAGATACTATAATAACAGACCCACTCGGTGACTCTCCCTGTTGAAATAATATAATTACAGTCCCATTCAGTTGACTCTCCCTGTGGAGATACTATAATAACAGACTCACACAGTGACTCTCCCTGTGGAGATACTATAATAACAGAACCACTCAGTGACTCTCCCTATGGAGATACTAAAATAAGAGATCCACTCAGTCACCCTCTCTGTGGTGATACTATAATAACAGACCCACTCAGTGACTCTCTCTGTGGAGATACTATAATAACAGACCCACTCAGTGACTCTCCCTGTGGAGATACTATAATAACAGACCCACTCAGTGACTCTCCCTGTGGAGATACTATAATAACAGACCCACTCAGTGACTCTCCCTGTGGAGATAATATAATAACAGACCCACTCAGTGACTCCCCCTGTGGAGATACTATAATAACAGACCCACTCAGTGACTCTGACTGTGGAGATACTATAATAACAGACCCACTGAGTGACTCTCCCTGTGGAGATATTATAATAACAGACCCACTCAGTGACTCTCCCTGTGGAGATACTATAATAACAGACCCACTCAGGGACTCTCCCTGTGGAGATACTATAATAACAGAACCACTCAGTGATTCCCCCTGTGGAGATACTATAATAACAGACCCACTCAGTGACTCTCCCTGTGGAGATACTATAATAACAGAACCACTCAGTGATTCTCCCTGAGGAGATACTATAATAAAAGACCCACTCAGTGTCTCTCCCTGTGGAGATACTATAAAAGCAGAACCACTCAGTGACTCTCCCTGTGGAGATACTATAATAACAGAACCACTCAGTGATTCTCCCTGTGGAGATACTATAATAACAGACCCACTCAGTGACTCTCCCTGTGGAGATACTATAATAACAGACCCACTCAGTGACTCTCCCTGTGGAGATACTATAATAACAGACCCACTCAGTGACTCACCCTGTGGAGATACTATAATAAAAGACACACTCAGTGACTCCACCTGTGGAGATACTATAGTAACAGACCGACTCAGCGACACTCCTTGTGGAGATACTGTAATTTCAGATCCACTCACTGACTCTTCCTGTGGTGACAGTATAAGAACTGACCCACTCAATGATTGTCCCAGTGGAGAGACTATAATTACAGACCGACCCAGTGACTCTCCTCGTGGAGATGCAACAACAACAGAGCCACTCAGTGACTCTCTCTGAGGAAATACTATAATACAAGACCCAATCACAGACTCTCCCTGTCGAGATACTATAATAACAGACCCACTCAGTGACTCTCCCCGTGCAGATAATATAATAGCAGAGACACTCAGTGACTCTCCCACTGGAGATACTATAACAACAGACGCACTCAGTGACTCTCCCTGTGCAGATACTGTCATACCAGAGACATTCAGTGACTCTCCCACTGGAGATTCACCGATAACAGACCCACTCAGTGACTCTCCCTGTGGAGATAATATAATAACAGACCCACTCAGTGACTCTCATTGTGGAGATACTATAATAACAGACCCAAACAGTGACTCTCATTGTGGAGATACTATAATAACAGACCCACTCAGTGACTCTCCCTGTGGAGATACTATAATAACAGACCCAAACAGTGAATCTCAATGTGGAGATACTATAATAACAGACCCACTCAGTGACTCTCCCTGTGGAGATACTATAATAACAGACCCACTCAGTGACTCTCCCTGTGGAGATACTATAATAACAGACCTACTCAGTGACGCTCCCTGTGGAGATACTATAATAACAGACCCACTCAGTGACTCTCCCTGTGGAGATACTATAATAACAGACCCACTCAGTGACACTCCCTGTGGAGATACCATAATAAAAGACCCACTCAGTGACTCTCCCTGTGGAGATACTATAATAACAGACCCACTCAGTGACACTCCCTGTGGAGATACTATAATAACAGACCCACACAGTGACTCTCCCTGTGGAGATACCATAATAACTGACCCACGTAGTGACTCTCCCTGTGGAGATAAAATAATAACAGACCCACTCAGTGACTCTCCCTGTGGAGATACTATAATAACAGACCCACACAGTGACTCTCCCTGTGGAGATACTATAATAACAGACCCACACAGTGACTCTCCCTTCGGAGATACTAAAATAACAGACCCACTCAGTGACTCTCCCTGTGGATATTCTATAATAACAGACCCACTCAGTGACTCTCCCTGTGGAGATACTATAATAACAGACCCACACAGTGACTCTCCCTGTGGAGATACTGTAATAACAGATCCACTCAGTGACTCTCCCTGTGGAGATACTATAATAACAGACCCACTCAGTGACTCTCCCTGTGGAGATACTATAATAACAGACCCACTCAGTGACTCTCCCTGTGGAGATACTATAATAACAGACCCACTCAGTGACTCTCTCTGTGGATATACAATAATAACAGACCCACTCAGTGACTCTCCCTGTGGAGATACTATAATAACAGACCCTATCAGTGACTCTCCATGTGGAGATACTATAATAACAGACCCACTCAGTGACTCTCCCTGTGGAGATACTATAATAACAGACCCACTAGGTGACTCTCCCTGTGGAGATACTGGAATAACAGACCCACTCAGTGACTCTCTCTGTGGAGATACCATAATAACAACCCACTCAGTGACTCTCTCTGTGGAGATACCATAATAACAGACCCACTCAGTGACTCTCCCTGTGGAGATACTATAATAACAGACCCACTCAGTGACTCTCCCTGTGGAGATTCTATAATAACAGACCCACTCAGTGACTCTCCCTGTGGAGATAATATAATAACAGACCCACTCAGTGACGCTCCCTGTAGAGATACTATAATAACAGACCCACTCAGTGACTCTCCCTGTGGAGATACTATAATAACAGACCCACACAGTGACTCTCCCTGTGGAGATACTATAATAACAGACCCACTCAGTGACTCTCCCTGTGGAGATTCTATAATAACAGACCCACTCAGTGACTCTCCCTGTGGAGATACTATAATAACAGACCCACTCAGTGACTCTCTCTGTGGAGATACTATAATAACAGACCCACTCAGTGACGCTCCCTGTGGAGATACTATAATAACAGACCCACTCAGTGACTCTTCCTGTGGAGATACTATAATGACAGACCCACTCAGTGACACTTCCTGTGGAGATACCATAATAACAGACCCACTCAGTGACTCTCCCTGTGGAGACACTATAATAACAGACCCACTCAGTGACTCTCCCTGTGGAGATACTATAATAACAGACCCACTCAGTGACTCTCCCTGTGGAGATACTATAATAACAGACCCACTCAGTGACTCTCCCTGTGGAGATACTATAATAACAGACCCACTCAGTGACTCACCCTGTGGAGATACTATAATAACAGACCCACTCAGTGACTCTCCCTGTGGAGATACTATAATAACAGACCCACTCAGTGACTCACCCTGTGGAGATACTATAATAAAAGACACACTCAGTGACTCCACCTGTGGAGATACTATAGTAACAGACCGACTCAGCGACACTCCTTGTGGAGATACTGTAATTTCAGATCCACTCACTGACTCTTCCTGTGGTGACAGTATAAGAACTGACCCACTCAATGATTGTCCCAGTGGAGAGACTATAATTACAGACCGACCCAGTGACTCTCCTCGTGGAGATGCAACAACAAAAGAGCCACTCAGTGACTCTCTCTGAGGAAATACTAGAATAACAGACCCAATCACAGACTCTCCCTGTCGAGATACTATAATAACAGACCCACTCAGTGACTCTCCCCCTGCAGATAATATAATACCAGAGATACTCAGTGACTCTCCCACTGGAGATACTATAACAACAGACGCACTCAGTGACTCTTCCTGTGCAGATACTGTCATACCAGAGACATTCAGTGACTCTCCCACTGGAGATTCACCGATAACAGACCCACTCAGTGACTCTCCCTGTGTAGATAATATAATAACAGACCCACTCAGTGACTCTCATTGTGGAGATACTATAATAACAGACCTAAACAGTGACTCTCATTGTGGAGATACTATAATAACAGACCCACTCAGTGACTCTCCCTGTGGAGATACTATAATAACAGACCCAAACAGTGACTCTCCCTGTGGAGATACTATAATAACAGACCCACTCAGTGACGCTCCCTGTGGAGATACTATAATAACAGACCCACTCAGTGACTCTCCCTGTGGAGATACTATAATAACAGACCCACTCAGTGACACTCCCAGTGGAGATACCATAATAACAGACCCACTCAGTGACTCTCCCTGTGGAGATACAATAATAACAGACCCACTCAGTGACACTCCCTGTGGAGATACTATAATAACAGACCCACAAGGTGACTCTCCCTGTGGAGATACCATAATAACTGACCCACGTAGTGACTCTCCCTGTGGAGATAAAATAATAACAGACCCACTCAGTGACTCTCCCTGTGGAGATACTATAATAACAGACCCACACAGTGACTCTCCCTTTGGAGATACTATAATAACAGACCCACACAGTGACTCTCCCTTAGGAGATACTAAAATAACAGACCCACTCAGTGACTCTCCCTGTGGAGATTCTATAATAACAGACCCGCTCAGTGACTCTCCCTGTGGAGATACTATGATAACAGACCCACACAGTGACTCTCCCTGTGGAGATACTATAATAACAGACCCACTCAGTGACTCTCCCTGTGGAGATACTATAATAACAGACCCACTCAGTGACTCTCTCTGTGGAGATACAATAATAACAGACCCACTCAGTGACTCTCCCTGTGGAGATACTATAATAACAGACCCTATCAGTGACTCTCCATGTGGAGATACTATAATAACAGACCCACTCAGTGACTCTCCCTGTGGAGATACTATAATAACAGACCCACTAGGTGACTCTCCCTGTGGAGATACTAGAATAACAGACCCACTCAGTGACTCGTTCTGTGGAGATACCATAATAACAGACCCACTCAGTGACTCTCTCTGTGGAGATACCATAATAACAGACCCACTCAGTGACTCTCCCTGTGGAGATACTATAATAACAGACCCACTCAGTGACTCTCCCTGTGGAGATTCTATAATAACAAACCCACTCAGTGACTCTGCCTGTGGAGATAATATAATAACAGACCCACTCAGTGACTCTCTCTGTGGAGATACAATAATAACAGACCCACTCAGTGACTCTCCCTGTGGAGATACTATAATAACAGGCCCTATCAGTGACTCTCCATGTGGAGATACTATAATAACAGACCCAAACGGTGACTCTCCCTGTGGAGATACTATAATAACAGACCCACTCAGTGACGCTCCCTGTGGAGATACTATAATAACAGACCCACTCAGTGACTCTCCCTGTGGAGATACTATAATAACAGACCCACTCAGTGACACTCCCAGTGGAGATACCATAATAACAGACCCACTCAGTGACTCTCCCTGTGGAGATACAATAATAACAGACCCACTCAGTGACACTCCCTGTGGAGATACTATAATAACAGACCCACAAGGTGACTCTCCCTGTGGAGATACCATAATAACTGACCCACGTAGTGACTCTCCCTGTGGAGATAAAATAATAACAGACCCACTCAGTGACTCTCCCTGTGGAGATACTATAATAACAGACCCACACAGTGACTCTCCCTTTGGAGATACTATAATAACAGACCCACACAGTGACTCTCCCTTAGGAGATACTAAAATAACAGACCCACTCAGTGACTCTCCCTGTGGAGATTCTATAATAACAGACCCGCTCAGTGACTCTCCCTGTGGAGATACTATGATAACAGACCCACACAGTGACTCTCCCTGTGGAGATACTATAATAACAGACCCACTCAGTGACTCTCCCTGTGGAGATACTATAATAACAGACCCACTCAGTGACTCTCTCTGTGGAGATACAATAATAACAGACCCACTCAGTGACTCTCCCTGTGGAGATACTATAATAACAGACCCTATCAGTGACTCTCCATGTGGAGATACTATAATAACAGACCCACTCAGTGACTCTCCCTGTGGAGATACTATAATAACAGACCCACTAGGTGACTCTCCCTGTGGAGATACTAGAATAACAGACCCACTCAGTGACTCGTTCTGTGGAGATACCATAATAACAGACCCACTCAGTGACTCTCTCTGTGGAGATACCATAATAACAGACCCACTCAGTGACTCTCCCTGTGGAGATACTATAATAACAGACCCACTCAGTGACTCTCCCTGTGGAGATTCTATAATAACAAACCCACTCAGTGACTCTGCCTGTGGAGATAATATAATAACAGACCCACTCAGTGACTCTCTCTGTGGAGATACAATAATAACAGACCCACTCAGTGACTCTCCCTGTGGAGATACTATAATAACAGGCCCTATCAGTGACTCTCCATGTGGAGATACTATAATAACAGACCCACTCAGTGACTCTCCCTGTGGAGATACTATAATAACAGACCCACTCGGTGACTCTCCCTGTGGAGATACTAGAATAACAGACCCACTCAGCGACTCTCTCTGTGGAGATACCATAATAACAGACCCACTCAGTGACTCTCCCTGTGGAGATACTATAATAACAGACCCACTCAGTGACTCTCCCTGTGGAGATTCTATAATAACAGACCCACTCAGTGACTCTCACTGTGGAGATAATATAATAACAGACCCACTCAGTGACGCTCCCTGTGGAGATACTATAATAACAGACCCACTCAGTGACCTTCCCTGTGGAGATACTATAATAACAGACCCACACAGTGACTCTCCCTGTGGAGATACTATAATAACAGACCCACTCAGTGACTCTCCCTGTGGAGATACTATAATTACAGACCCACTCAGTGACTCTCCCTGTGGAGATACTATAATAACAGACCCACTCAGTGACTCTCCCTGTGGAGATACTATAATAACAGACCCACTCAGTGACGCTCCCTGTGGAGATACTATAATAACAGACCCACTCAGTGACTCTCCCTGTGGAGATACTATAATAACAGACCCACTCAGTGACAGTCCCTGTGGAGATACCATAATAACAGACCCACTCAGTGACTCTCCGTGTGGAAATACTATAATAACAGACCCACTCAGTGACTCTCCCTGTGGAGATACTATAATACCAGACCCACACAGTGACTCTCCCTGTGGAGATACCATAATAACTGACCCACGTAGTGACTCTCCCTGTGGAGATAAAATAATAACAGACCCACTCAGTGACTCTCCCTGTGGAGATACTATAATAACAGACCCACACAGTGACTCTCTCTGTGGAGATGCTATAATAACAGACCCACACAGTGACTCTCCCTTTGGAGATACTAAAATAACAGACCCACTCAGTGACTCTCCCTGTGGAGATTCTATAATAACAGACCCACTCAGTGACTCTCCCTTTGGAGATACTATAATAACTCACCGACACAGTGACTCTCCCTGTGGAGATACTATAATAACAGATCCACTCAGTGACTCTCCCTGTGGAGATACTATAATAACAGACCCACTCAGTGACTCTCCCTGTGGAGATACTATAATAACAGACCCACTCAGTGACTCTCCCTGTGGAGATACTATAATAACAGACCCTATCAGTGACTCTCCATGTGGAGATACTATAATAACAGACCCACTCAGTGACTCTCCCTGTGGAGATACTATAATAACAGACCCACTCATTGACTCTCCCTGTGGAGATTCTGTAATAACAGACCCACTTATTGACTCTCCCTGTGGAGATACTATAATAACAGACCCACTCAGTGACTCTCCCTGTGGAGATACTATAATAACAGACCCACTAGGTGACTCTCCCTGTGGAGATACAAGAATAACACATCCACTCAGTGACTCTCTCTGTGTAGATACCATAATAACAGACCCACTCAGTGACTCTCTCTGTTGAGATACCAGAATAACAGACCCACTCAGTGACTCTCCCTGTGGAGATACTATAATAACAGACCCACTCAGTCACTCACCCTGTGGAGATAATATAATAACAGACCCACTCAGTGACGCTCCCTGTGGAGATACTATAATAACAGACCCACTCAGTGACTGTCCCTGTGGAGATACTATAATAACAGACCCACACAGTGACTCTCCCTGTGGAGATACTATAATAACAGACCCACTCAGTGACTCTCCCTGTGGAGATACTATAATAACAGACCCACTCAGTGACACTCCCTGTGGAGATACTATAATAACAGACCCACTCACTGACTCTCCCTGTGGAGATACTATAATAACAGACCCACTCAGTGACTCTCTCTGTGGAGATACTATAACTACAGACCAACTCAGTGACTCTCCCTGTGGAGATACTATAATAACAGACCCACTCAGTGACTCTGGCTGTGGAGATACAATAATAACAGAACCACTCAGTGACGCTCCCTGTGGAGATACTATAATAACAGACCCACTCAGTGACTCTCCCTGTGGAGATACTATAATAACAGACCCACTCAGTGACTCTCCCTGTGGAGATACTATAATAACAGACCCACACAGTGACTCTCCCTGTGGAGATACCATAATAACTGACCCACGTAGTGACTCTCCCTGTGGAGATAAAATAATAACAGAGCCACTCAGTGACTCTCCCTGTGGAGATACTATAATAACAGACCCACACAGTGACTCTCCCTTTGGAGATACTAAAATAACAGACCCACTCAGTGACTCTCCCTGTGGAGATTCTATAATAACAGACCCACTCAGTGACTCTCCCTGTGGAGATACTATAATAACAGACCCACACAGTGACTCTCCCTGTGGAGATACTATAATAACAGATCCACTCAGTGACTGTCCCTGTGGAGATACTATAATAACAGACCCACTCAGTGAATCTCCCTGTGGAGATACTATAATAACAGACCCACTCAGTGACACTCCCTGTGGAGATACTATAATAACAGACCCACTCAGTGACTCTCCCTGTGGAGATACTATAATAACAGACCCACTAGGTGACTCTCCCTCTGGAGATACAAGAAAAACAGATCCACTCAGTGACTCTCTCTGTGTAGATACCATAATAACAGACCCACTCAGTGACTCTCTCTGTGGAGATACCAGAATAACAGACCCACTCAGTGACTCTCCCTGTGGAGATACTATAATAACAGACCCACTCAGTCACTCACCCTGTGGAGATAATATAATAACAGACCCACTCAGTGACGCTCCCTGTGGAGATACTATAATAACAGACCCACTCAGTGACTGTCCCTGTGGAGATACTATAATAACAGACCCACACAGTGACTCTCCCTGTGGAGATACTATAATAACAGACCCACTCAGTGACTCTCCCTGTGGAGATACTATAATAACAGACCCACTCAGTGACACTCCCTGTGGAGATACTATAATAACAGACCCACTCACTGACTATCCCTGTGGAGATACTATAATAACAGACCCACTCAGTGACTCTCTCTGTGGAGATACTATAACTACAGACCAACTCAGTGACTCTCCCTGTGGAGATACTATAATAACAGACCCACTCAGTGACTCTCGCTGTGGAGATACTATAATAACAGAACCACTCAGTGACGCTCCCTGTGGAGATACTATAATAACAGACCCACTCAGTGACTCTCCCTGTGGAGATACTATAATAACAGACCCACTCAGTGACTCTCCCTGTGGAGATACTATAATTACAGACCCTATCAGTGACTCTCCATGTGGAGATACTATAATAACAGACCCACTCAGTGACTCTCCCTCTGGAGATACTATAATAACAGACCCACTCAGTGACTCTCCCTGTGGAGATTCTATAATAACAGACCCACTCAGTGACTCTCCCTGTGGAGATACTATAATAACAGACCCACACAGTGACTCTCCCTGTGGAGATACTATAATAACAGACCCACTCAGTGACTCTCCCTGTGGAGATACTATAATAACAGACCCACTCAGTGACACTCCCTGTGGAGATACTATAATAACAGACCCACTCAGTGACTCTCCCTGTGGAGATACTATAATAACAGACCCACTCAGTGACTCTCTCTGTGGAGATACTATAATAACAGACCAACTCAGTGACTCTCCCTGTGGAGATACTATAATAACAGACCCACTCAGTGACTCTCCCTGTGGAGATACTATAATAACAGATCCACTCAGTGAAGCTCCCTGTGGAGATACTATAATAACAGACCCACTCAGTGACTCTCCCTGTGGAGATACTATAATAACAGACACACTCAGTGACACACCCTGTGGAGATACCATAATAACAGACCCACTCAGTGACTCTCCCTGTGGAGATACTATAATAACAGACCCACTCAGTGACTCTCCCTGTGGAGATACTATAATAACAGACCCACTAGGTGACTCTCCCTCTGGAGATACAAGAAAAACAGATCCACTCAGTGACTCTCTCTGTGTAGATACCATAATAACAGACCCACTCAGTGACTCTCTCTGTGGAGATACCAGAATAACAGACCCACTCAGTGACTCTCCCTGTGGAGATACTATAATAACAGACCCACTCAGTCACTCACCCTGTGGAGATAATATAATAACAGACCCACTCAGTGACGCTCCCTGTGGAGATACTATAATAACAGACCCACTCAGTGACTGTCCCTGTGGAGATACTATAATAACAGACCCACACAGTGACTCTCCCTGTGGAGATACTATAATAACAGACCCACTCAGTGACTCTCCCTGTGGAGATACTATAATAACAGACCCACTCAGTGACACTCCCTGTGGAGATACTATAATAACAGACCCACTCACTGACTATCCCTGTGGAGATACTATAATAACAGACCCACTCAGTGACTCTCTCTGTGGAGATACTATAACTACAGACCAACTCAGTGACTCTCCCTGTGGAGATACTATAATAACAGACCCACTCAGTGACTCTCGCTGTGGAGATACTATAATAACAGAACCACTCAGTGACGCTCCCTGTGGAGATACTATAATAACAGACCCACTCAGTGACTCTCCCTGTGGAGATACTATAATAACAGACCCACTCAGTGACTCTCCCTGTGGAGATACTATAATTACAGACCCTATCAGTGACTCTCCATGTGGAGATACTATAATAACAGACCCACTCAGTGACTCTCCCTCTGGAGATACTATAATAACAGACCCACTCAGTGACTCTCCCTGTGGAGATTCTATAATAACAGACCCACTCAGTGACTCTCCCTGTGGAGATACTATAATAACAGACCCACACAGTGACTCTCCCTGTGGAGATACTATAATAACAGACCCACTCAGTGACTCTCCCTGTGGAGATACTATAATAACAGACCCACTCAGTGACACTCCCTGTGGAGATACTATAATAACAGACCCACTCAGTGACTCTCCCTGTGGAGATACTATAATAACAGACCCACTCAGTGACTCTCTCTGTGGAGATACTATAATAACAGACCAACTCAGTGACTCTCCCTGTGGAGATACTATAATAACAGACCCACTCAGTGACTCTCCCTGTGGAGATACTATAATAACAGATCCACTCAGTGAAGCTCCCTGTGGAGATACTATAATAACAGACCCACTCAGTGACTCTCCCTGTGGAGATACTATAATAACAGACACACTCAGTGACACACCCTGTGGAGATACCATAATAACAGACCCACTCAGTGACTCTCCCTGTGGAGATACTATAATAACAGACCCACTCAGTGACTCTCCCTGTGGAGATACTATAATAACAGACCCACACAGTGACTCTCCCTGTGGAGATACTATAATAACAGACCCACTCAGTGACTCTCCCTGTGGAGATAAAGTAATAACAGACCCACTCAGTGACTCTCCCTGTGGAGATACTATAATAACAGACCCACACAGTGACTCTCCCTGTGGAGATGCTATAATAACAGACCCACACAGTGACTCTCCCTTTGGAGATACTAAAATAACAGACCCACTCAGTGACTCTCCCTGTGGAGATTCTATAATAACAGACCCACTCAGTGACTCACCCTGTGGAGATACTATAATAACAGACCCACTCAGTGACACTCCCTGTGGAGATACCATAATAACAGACCCACTCAGTGACTCTCCCTGTGGAGATACTATAATAACAGACCCACTCAGTGACACTCCCTGTGGAGATACTATAATAACAGACCCACACAGTGACTCTCCCTGTGGAGATACCATAATAACTGACCCACGTAGTGACTCTCCCTGTGGAGATAAAATAATAACAGACCCACTCAGTGACTCTCCCTGTGGAGATACTATAATAACAGACCCACAAAGTGACTCTCCCTGTGGAGATACTATAATAACAGACCCACACAGTGTCTCTCCCTTTGGAGATACTAAAATAACAGACCCACTCAGTGACTCTCCCTGTGGAGATTCTATAATAACAGACCCACTCAGTGACTCTCCCTGCGGAGATACTATAATAACAGACCCACACAGTGACTCTCCCTGTGGAGATACTATAATAACAGATCCACTCAGTGACTCTCCCTGTGGAGATACTATAGTAACAGACCCACTCAGTGAATCTCCCTGTGGAGATACTATAATAACAGACCCACTCAGTGACTCTCCCTGAGGAGATACTATAATAACAGTTCCACTCAGTGAAGCTCTCTGTGGAGGTACTATAATAACAGACCCACTCAGTGACTCTCCCTGTGGAGATACTATAATAACAGACCCACTAGGTGACTCTCCCTCTGGAGATACAAGAATAACAGATCCACTCAGTGACTCTCTCTGTGTAGATACCATAATAACAGACCCACTCAGTGACTCTCTCTGTGGAGATACCAGAATAACAGACCCACTCAGTGACTCTCCCTGTGGAGATACTATAATAACAGACCCACTCAGTCACTCACCCTGTGGAGATACTATAATAACAGACCCACTCAGTGACGCTCCCTGTGGAGATACTATAATAACAGACCCACTCAGTGACTGTCCCTGTGGAGATACTATAATAACAGACCCACACAGTGACTCTCCCTGTGGAGATACTATAATAACAGACCCACTCAGTGACTCTCCCTGTGGAGATACTATAATAACAGACCCACTCAGTGACACTCCCTGTGGAGATACTATAATAACAGACCCACTCACTGACTATCCCTGTGGAGATACTATAATAACAGACCCACTCAG
Source organism: Heterodontus francisci (assembly GCF_036365525.1). NCBI lineage: Eukaryota > Metazoa > Chordata > Chondrichthyes > Heterodontiformes > Heterodontidae > Heterodontus > Heterodontus francisci. Next base: position 326,499 of record NW_027141039.1, read on the forward strand.
TGACTCTCTCTGTGGAGATACTATAACTACAGACCAACTCAGTGACTCTCCCTGTGGAGATACTATAATAACAGACCCACTCAGTGACTCTCGCTGTGGAGATACTATAATAACAGAACCACTCAGTGACGCTCCCTGTGGAGATACTATAATAACAGACCCACTCAGTGACTCTCCCTGTGGAGATACTATAATAACAGACCCACTCAGTGACACTCCCTGTGGAGATACCATAATAACAGGCCCACTCAGTGACTCTCCCTGTGGAGATACTATAATAACAGACCCACTCAGTGACTCTCCCTGTGGAGATACTATAATAACAGACCCACACAGTGACTCTCCCTGTGGAGATACCATAATAACTGACCCACGTAGTGACTCTCCCTGTGGAGATAAAATAATAACAGACCCACTCAGTGACTCTCCCTGTGGAGATACTATAATAACAGACCCACACAGTGACTCTCCCTTTGGAGATACTAAAATAACAGACCCACTCAGTGACTCTCCCTGTGGAGATTCTATAATAACAGACCCACTCAGTGTCTCTCCCTGTGGAGATACTATAATAACAGACCCACACAGTGACTCTCCCTGTGGAGATACTATAATAACAGATCCACTCAGTGACTCTCCCTGTGGAGATACTATAATAACAGACCCACTCAGTGAATCTCCCTGTGGAGATACTATAATAACAGACCCACTCAGTGACTCTCCCTGTGTAGATAATATAATAACAGACCCACTCAGTGACTCTCTCTGTGGAGATACTATAATAACAGACCCACTCAGTGACTCTCCCTGTGGAGATACAATAATAACAGATCCACTCAGTGACTCTCCCTGTGGAGATACTATAATTACAGACCCTATCAGTGACTCTCCATGTGGAGATACTATAATAACAGACCCACTCAGTGACTCTCCCTGTGGAGATACTATAATAACAGACCCACACAGTGACTCTCCCTGTGGAGATACTATAATAACAGACCCACTCAGTGACTCTCCCTGTGGAGATACTATAATAACAGACCCACTCAGTGACACTCCCTGTGGAGATACTATAATAACAGACCCACTCAGTGACTCTCCCTGTGGAGATACTATAATAACAGACCCACTCGGTGACTCTCTCTGTGGAGATACTATAATAACAGACCCACACAGTGACTCTCCCTTTGGAGATACTAAAATAACAGACCCACTCAGTGACTCTCCCTGTGGAGATTCTATAATAACAGACCCACTCAGTGTCTCTCCCTGTGGAGATACTATAATAACAGACCCACACAGTGACTCTCCCTGTGGAGATACTATAATAACAGATCCACTCAGTGACTCTCCCTGTGGAGATACTATAATAACAGACCCACTCAGTGAATCTCCCTGTGGAGATACTATAATAACAGACCCACTCAGTGACTCTCCCTGTGTAGATAATATAATAACAGACCCACTCAGTGACTCTCTCTGTGGAGATACTATAATAACAGACCCACTCAGTGACTCTCCCTGTGGAGATACAATAATAACAGATCCACTCAGTGACTCTCCCTGTGGAGATACTATAATTACAGACCCTATCAGTGACTCTCCATGTGGAGATACTATAATAACAGACCCACTCAGTGACTCTCCCTGTGGAGATACTATAATAACAGACCCACACAGTGACTCTCCCTGTGGAGATACTATAATAACAGACCCACTCAGTGACTCTCCCTGTGGAGATACTATAATAACAGACCCACTCAGTGACACTCCCTGTGGAGATACTATAATAACAGACCCACTCAGTGACTCTCCCTGTGGAGATACTATAATAACAGACCCACTCGGTGACTCTCTCTGTGGAGATACTATAATAACAGACCAACTCAGTGACTCTCCCTGTGGAGATACTATAATAACAGACCCACTCAGTGACTCTCCCTGTGGAGATACTATAATAACAGATCCACTCAGTGAAGCTCCCTGTGGAGATACTATAATAACAGACCCACTCAGTGACTCTCCCTGTGGAGATACTATAATAACAGACACACTCAGTGACACACCCCGTGGAGATACCATAATAACAGACCCACTCAGTGACTCTCCCAGTGGAGATACTATAATAACAGACCCACTCAGTGACTCTCCCTGTGGAAATACTATAATAACAGACCCACACAGTGACTCTCCCTGTGGAGATACTATAATAACAGACCCACTCAGTGACTCTCCCTGTGGAGATAAAGTAATAACAGACCCACTCAGTGACTCTCCCTGTGGAGATACTATAATAACAGACCCACACAGTGACTCTCCCTGTGGAGATGCTATAATAACAGACCCACACAGTGACTCTCCCTTTGGAGATACTAAAATAACAGACCCACTCAGTGACTCTCCCTGTGGAGATTCTATAATAACAGACCCACTCAGTGACTCACCCTGTGGAGATACTATAATAACAGACCCACTCAGTGACACTCCCTGTGGAGATACCATAATAACAGACCCACTCAGTGACTCTCCCTGTGGAGATACTATAATAACAGACCCACTCAGTGACTCTCCCTGTGGAGATACTATAATAACAGACCCACACAGTGACTCTCCCTGTGGAGATACCATAATAACTGACCCACGTAGTGACTCTCCCTGTGGAGATAAAATAATAACAGACCCACTCAGTGACTCTCCCTGTGGAGATACTATAATAACAGACCCACAAAGTGACTCTCCCTGTGGAGATACTATAATAACAGACCCACACAGTGTCTCTCCCTTTGGAGATACTAAAATAACAGACCCACTCAGTGACTCTCCCTGTGGAGATTCTATAATAACAGACCCACTCAGTGACTCTCCCTGCGGAGATACTATAATAACAGACCCACACAGTGACTCTCCCTGTGGAGATACTATCATAACAGATCCACTCAGTGACTCTCCCTGTGGAGATACTATAATAACAGACCCACTCAGTGAATCTCCCTGTGGAGATACTATAATAACAGACCCACTCAGTGACTCTCCCTGAGGAGATACTATAATAACAGACCCACTCAGTGAAGCTCTCTGTGGAGATACTATAATAACAGACCCACTCAGTGACTCTCCCTGTGGCGATACTATAATAACAGACACACTCAGTGACACACCCTGTGGAGATACAATAAAAACAGACCCACTCAGTGACTCTCCCTGTGGAGATTCTATAATAACAGACCCACTTAGTGACTCTCCCTGTGCAGATACTATAATAACAGACCCACTCAGTGACTCTCTCTGTGGAGATACTATAATAACAGACCCACTCAGTGACTCTCCCTGTGGAGATACTATAATAACAGACCCACACAGTGACTCTCCCTGTGGAGATACTATAATAACAGATCCACTCAGTGACTCTCCCTGTGGAGATACTATAATAACAGACCCGCTCAGTGAATCTCCCTGTGGAGATACTATAATAACAGACCCACTCAGTGACTCTCCCTGTGGAGATACTATAATAACAGACCCACTCAGTGACTCTCTCTGTGGAGATACTATAATAACAGACCCACTCAGCGACTCTCCCTGTGGAGATACAATAATAACAGACCCACGCAGTGACTCTCCCTGTGGAGATACTATAATAACAGACCCTATCAGTGACTCTCCATGTGGAGATACTATAATAACAGACCCACTCAGTGACTCTCCCTCTGGAGATACTATAATAACAGACCCACTCAGTGACTCTCCCTGTGGAGATTCTATAATAACAGACCCACTTAGTGACTCTCCCTGTGCAGATACTATAATAACAGACCCACTCAGTGACTCTCTCTGTGGAGATACTATAATAACAGACCTACACAGTGACTCTCCCTGTGGAGATACTATAATAACAGATCCACTCAGTGACTCTCCCTGTGGAGATACTATAATAACAGACCCACTCAGTGGCTCTCCCTGTGGAGATACTATAATAACAGACCCACTCAGTGACTCTCCCTGTGGAGATACTATAATAACAGACCCACTCAGTGACTCTCTCTGTGGAGATACAATAATAACAGACCCACTCAGTGACTCTCCCTGTGGAGATACTATAATAACAGACCCACTCAGTGACTCTCCCTGTGGAGATTCTATAATAACAGACCCACTTAGTGACTCTCCCTGTGCAGATACTATAATAACAGACCCACTCAGTGACTCTCTCTGTGGAGATACTATAATAACAGACCCACTCAGTGACTCTCCCTGTGGAGATACTATAATAACAGACCCACACAGTGACTCTCCCTGTGGAGATACTATAATAACATATCCACTCAGTGACTCTCCCTGTGGAGATACTATAATAACAGACCCGCTCAGTGAATCTCCCTGTGGAGATACTATAATAACAGACCCACTCAGTGACTCTCCCTGTGGAGATACTATAATAACAGACCCACTCAGTGACTCTCCCTGTGGAGATACTATAATAACAGACCCACTCAGTGACTCTCTCTGTGGAGATACAATAATAACAGACCCACTCAGTGACTCTCCCTGTGGAGATACTATAATAACAGACCCACTCAGTGACTCTCCCTGTGGAGATTCTATAATAACAGACCCACTTAGTGACTCTCCCTGTGCAGATACTATAATAACAGACCCACTCAGTGACTCTCTCTGTGGAGATACTATAATAACAGACCCACTCAGTGACTCTCCCTGTGGAGATACTATAATAACAGACCCACACAGTGACTCTCCCTGTGGAGATACTATAATAACATATCCACTCAGTGACTCTCCCTGTGGAGATACTATAATAACAGACCCGCTCAGTGAATCTCCCTGTGGAGATACTATAATAACAGACCCACTCAGTGACTCTCCCTGTGGAGATACTATAATAACAGACCCACTCAGTGACTCTCTCTGTGGAGATACTATAATAACAGACCCACTCAGCGACTCTCCCTGTGGAGATACAATAATAACAGACCCACGCAGTGACTCTCCCTGTGGAGATACTATAATAACAGACCCTATCAGTGACTCTCCATGTGGAGATACTATAATAACAGACCCACTCAGTGACTCTCCCTCTGGAGATACTATAATAACAGACCCACTCAGTGACTCTCCCTGTGGAGATTCTATAATAACAGACCCACTTAGTGACTCTCCCTGTGCAGATACTATAATAACAGACCCACTCAGTGACTCTCTCTGTGGAGATACTATAATAACAGACCCACACAGTGACTCTCCCTGTGGAGATTCTATAACAACAGACCCACTCAGTGACTCTCCCTGTGGAGATACTATAATAACAGACCCACTCAGTGACACTCCCTGTGGAGGTACTATAATAACAGACCCACTCAGTGACTCTCCCTGTGGAGATACTATAATAACAGACCCACTCAGTGACTCTCTCTGTGGAGATACTATAATAACAGACCAACTCAGTGACTCTCCCTGTGGAGATACTATAATAACAGACCCACTCAGTGAAGCTCCCTGTGGAGATACTATAATAACAGACCCACTCAGTGACTCTCCCTGTGGAGATACTATAATAACAGACACACTCAGTGACACTCCCTGTGGAGATACCATAATAACAGACCCACTCTGTGACTCTCCCTGTGGAGATACTATAATAACAGACCCACTCAGTGACTCTCCCTGTGGAGATACTATAATAACAGACCCACACAGTGACTCTCCCTGTGGAGATACTATAATAACACACCCACTCAGTGACTCTCCCTGTGCAGATAAAATTATAACAGACCCACTCAGTGACTCTCCCTGTGGAGATACTATAATAACAGACCCACACAGTGACTCTCCCTGTGGAGATGCTATAATAACAGACCCACACAGTGACTCTCCCTTTGGAGATACTAAAATATCAGACCCACTCAGTGACTCTCCCTGTGGAGATTCTATAATAACAGACCCACTCAGTGTCTCTCCCTGTGGAGATACTATAATAACAGACCCACACAGTGACTCTCCCTGTGGAGATACTATAATAACAGATCCACTCAGTGACTCTCCCTGTGGAGATACTATAATAACAGACCCACTCAGTGAATCTCCCTGTGGAGATACTATAATAACAGACCCACTCAGTGACTCTCCCTGTGTAGATAATATAATAACAGACCCACTCAGTGACTCTCTCTGTGGAGATACTATAATAACAGACCCACTCAGTGACTCTCCCTGTGGAGATACAATAATAACAGATCCACTCAGTGACTCTCCCTGTGGAGATACTATAATTACAGACCCTATCAGTGACTCTCCATGTGGAGATACTATAATAACAGACCCACTCAGTGACTCTCCCTGTGGAGATACTATAATAACAGACCCACACAGTGACTCTCCCTGTGGAGATACTATAATAACAGACCCACTCAGTGACTCTCCCTGTGGAGATACTATAATAACAGACCCACTCAGTGACACTCCCTGTGGAGATACTATAATAACAGACCCACTCAGTGACTCTCCCTGTGGAGATACTATAATAACAGACCCACTCGGTGACTCTCTCTGTGGAGATACTATAATAACAGACCAACTCAGTGACTCTCCCTGTGGAGATACTATAATAACAGACCCACTCAGTGACTCTCCCTGTGGAGATACTATAATAACAGATCCACTCAGTGAAGCTCCCTGTGGAGATACTATAATAACAGACCCACTCAGTGACTCTCCCTGTGGAGATACTATAATAACAGACACACTCAGTGACACACCCCGTGGAGATACCATAATAACAGACCCACTCAGTGACTCTCCCAGTGGAGATACTATAATAACAGACCCACTCAGTGACTCTCCCTGTGGAAATACTATAATAACAGACCCACACAGTGACTCTCCCTGTGGAGATACTATAATAACAGACCCACTCAGTGACTCTCCCTGTGGAGATAAAGTAATAACAGACCCACTCAGTGACTCTCCCTGTGGAGATACTATAATAACAGACCCACACAGTGACTCTCCCTGTGGAGATGCTATAATAACAGACCCACACAGTGACTCTCCCTTTGGAGATACTAAAATAACAGACCCACTCAGTGACTCTCCCTGTGGAGATTCTATAATAACAGACCCACTCAGTGACTCACCCTGTGGAGATACTATAATAACAGACCCACTCAGTGACACTCCCTGTGGAGATACCATAATAACAGACCCACTCAGTGACTCTCCCTGTGGAGATACTATAATAACAGACCCACTCAGTGACTCTCCCTGTGGAGATACTATAATAACAGACCCACACAGTGACTCTCCCTGTGGAGATACCATAATAACTGACCCACGTAGTGACTCTCCCTGTGGAGATAAAATAATAACAGACCCACTCAGTGACTCTCCCTGTGGAGATACTATAATAACAGACCCACAAAGTGACTCTCCCTGTGGAGATACTATAATAACAGACCCACACAGTGTCTCTCCCTTTGGAGATACTAAAATAACAGACCCACTCAGTGACTCTCCCTGTGGAGATTCTATAATAACAGACCCACTCAGTGACTCTCCCTGCGGAGATACTATAATAACAGACCCACACAGTGACTCTCCCTGTGGAGATACTATCATAACAGATCCACTCAGTGACTCTCCCTGTGGAGATACTATAATAACAGACCCACTCAGTGAATCTCCCTGTGGAGATACTATAATAACAGACCCACTCAGTGACTCTCCCTGAGGAGATACTATAATAACAGACCCACTCAGTGAAGCTCTCTGTGGAGATACTATAATAACAGACCCACTCAGTGACTCTCCCTGTGGCGATACTATAATAACAGACACACTCAGTGACACACCCTGTGGAGATACAATAAAAACAGACCCACTCAGTGACTCTCCCTGTGGAGATTCTATAATAACAGACCCACTTAGTGACTCTCCCTGTGCAGATACTATAATAACAGACCCACTCAGTGACTCTCTCTGTGGAGATACTATAATAACAGACCCACTCAGTGACTCTCCCTGTGGAGATACTATAATAACAGACCCACACAGTGACTCTCCCTGTGGAGATACTATAATAACAGATCCACTCAGTGACTCTCCCTGTGGAGATACTATAATAACAGACCCGCTCAGTGAATCTCCCTGTGGAGATACTATAATAACAGACCCACTCAGTGACTCTCCCTGTGGAAATACTATAATAACAGACCCACTCAGTGACTCTCTCTGTGGAGATACTATAATAACAGACCCACTCAGCGACTCTCCCTGTGGAGATACAATAATAACAGACCCACGCAGTGACTCTCCCTGTGGAGATACTATAATAACAGACCCTATCAGTGACTCTCCATGTGGAGATACTATAATAACAGACCCACTCAGTGACTCTCCCTCTGGAGATACTATAATAACAGACCCACTCAGTGACTCTCCCTGTGGAGATTCTATAATAACAGACCCACTTAGTGACTCTCCCTGTGCAGATACTATAATAACAGACCCACTCAGTGACTCTCTCTGTGGAGATACTATAATAACAGACCTACACAGTGACTCTCCCTGTGGAGATACTATAATAACAGATCCACTCAGTGACTCTCCCTGTGGAGATACTATAATAACAGACCCACTCAGTGGCTCTCCCTGTGGAGATACTATAATAACAGACCCACTCAGTGACTCTCCCTGTGGAGATACTATAATAACAGACCCACTCAGTGACTCTCTCTGTGGAGATACAATAATAACAGACCCACTCAGTGACTCTCCCTGTGGAGATACTATAATAACAGACCCACTCAGTGACTCTCCCTGTGGAGATTCTATAATAACAGACCCACTTAGTGACTCTCCCTGTGCAGATACTATAATAACAGACCCACTCAGTGACTCTCTCTGTGGAGATACTATAATAACAGACCCACTCAGTGACTCTCCCTGTGGAGATACTATAATAACAGACCCACACAGTGACTCTCCCTGTGGAGATACTATAATAACATATCCACTCAGTGACTCTCCCTGTGGAGATACTATAATAACAGACCCGCTCAGTGAATCTCCCTGTGGAGATACTATAATAACAGACCCACTCAGTGACTCTCCCTGTGGAGATACTATAATAACAGACCCACTCAGTGACTCTCCCTGTGGAGATACTATAATAACAGACCCACTCAGTGACTCTCTCTGTGGAGATACAATAATAACAGACCCACTCAGTGACTCTCCCTGTGGAGATACTATAATAACAGACCCACTCAGTGACTCTCCCTGTGGAGATTCTATAATAACAGACCCACTTAGTGACTCTCCCTGTGCAGATACTATAATAACAGACCCACTCAGTGACTCTCTCTGTGGAGATACTATAATAACAGACCCACTCAGTGACTCTCCCTGTGGAGATACTATAATAACAGACCCACACAGTGACTCTCCCTGTGGAGATACTATAATAACATATCCACTCAGTGACTCTCCCTGTGGAGATACTATAATAACAGACCCGCTCAGTGAATCTCCCTGTGGAGATACTATAATAACAGACCCACTCAGTGACTCTCCCTGTGGAGATACTATAATAACAGACCCACTCAGTGACTCTCTCTGTGGAGATACTATAATAACAGACCCACTCAGCGACTCTCCCTGTGGAGATACAATAATAACAGACCCACGCAGTGACTCTCCCTGTGGAGATACTATAATAACAGACCCTATCAGTGACTCTCCATGTGGAGATACTATAATAACAGACCCACTCAGTGACTCTCCCTCTGGAGATACTATAATAACAGACCCACTCAGTGACTCTCCCTGTGGAGATTCTATAATAACAGACCCACTTAGTGACTCTCCCTGTGCAGATACTATAATAACAGACCCACTCAGTGACTCTCTCTGTGGAGATACTATAATAACAGACCCACACAGTGACTCTCCCTGTGGAGATTCTATAACAACAGACCCACTCAGTGACTCTCCCTGTGGAGATACTATAATAACAGACCCACTCAGTGACACTCCCTGTGGAGGTACTATAATAACAGACCCACTCAGTGACTCTCCCTGTGGAGATACTATAATAACAGACCCACTCAGTGACTCTCTCTGTGGAGATACTATAATAACAGACCAACTCAGTGACTCTCCCTGTGGAGATACTATAATAACAGACCCACTCAGTGAAGCTCCCTGTGGAGATACTATAATAACAGACCCACTCAGTGACTCTCCCTGTGGAGATACTATAATAACAGACACACTCAGTGACACTCCCTGTGGAGATACCATAATAACAGACCCACTCTGTGACTCTCCCTGTGGAGATACTATAATAACAGACCCACTCAGTGACTCTCCCTGTGGAGATACTATAATAACAGACCCACACAGTGACTCTCCCTGTGGAGATACTATAATAACACACCCACTCAGTGACTCTCCCTGTGCAGATAAAATTATAACAGACCCACTCAGTGACTCTCCCTGTGGAGATACTATAGTAACAGACCCACACAGTGACTCTCCCTGTGGAGATGCTATAATAACAGACCCACACAGTGACTCTCCCTTTGGAGATACTAAAATATCAGACCCACTCAGTGACTCTCCCTGTGGTGATTCTATAATAACAGACCCACTCAGTGACTCTCCCTGTGGAGATACTATAATAACAGACCTACACAGTGACTCTCCCTGTGGAGATACTATAATAACAGTTCCACTCAGTGACTCTCCCTGTGGAGATACTATAATAACAGACCCACTCAGTGGCTCTCCCTGTGGAGATACTATAATAACAGACCCACTCAGTGACTCTCCCTGTGGAGATACTATAATAACAGACCCACTCAGTGACTCTCTCTGTGGAGATACAATAATAACAGACCCACTCAGTGACTCTCCCTGTGGAGATACAATAATAACAGACCCACTCAGTGACTCTCCCTGTGGAGATACGATAATAACAGACCCACTCAGTGACTCTCCCTGTGGAGATACTATAATAACAGACCCACACAGTGACTCTCCCTTTGGAGATACTATAATAACAGACCCACTCAGTGACTCTCCCTGTGGAGATAAAATAATAACAGACCCACTCAGTGACTCTCCCTGTGGAGATACTATAATAACAGACCCACACAGTGACTCTCCCTGTGGAGATGCTATAATAACAGACCCACACAGTGACTCTCCCTTTGGAGATACTAAAATAACAGACCCACTCAGTGACTCTCCCTGTGGAGATACTATAATAACAGACCCACTCAGTGACTCTCCCTGTGGAGATACTATAATAACAGACCCACACAGTGACTCTCCCTGTGGAGATACCATAATAACTGACCCACGTAGTGACTCTTCCTGTGGAGATAAAATAATAACAGACCCACTCAGTGACTCTCCCTGTGGAGATACTATAATAACAGACCCACACAGTGACTCTCCCTGTGGAGATACTATAATAACAGACCCAGACAGTGTCTCTCCCTTTGGAGATACTAAAATAACAGACCCACTCAGTGACTCTCCCTGTGGAGATTCTATAATAACAGACCCACTCAGTGACTCTCCCTGTGGAGATACTATAATAACAGACCCACTCAGTGACTCTCCCTGTGGAGATACTATAATAACAGACACACTCAGTGACACTCCCTGTGGAGATACCATAATAACAGACCCACTCTGTGACACTCCCTGTGGAGATACTATAATAACAGACCCACTCAGTGACTCTCCCTGTGGAGATACTATAATAACAGACCCACACAGTGACTCTCCCTGTGGAGATACTATAATAACACACCCACTCAGTGACTCTCCCTGTGCAGATAAAATTATAACAGACCCACTCAGTGACTCTCCCTGTGGAGATCCTATAATAACAGACCCACACAGTGACTCTCCCTGTGGAGATGCTATAATAACAGACCCACACAGTGACTCTCCCTTTGGAGATACTAAAATATCAGACCCACTCAGTGACTCTCCCTGTGGAGATTCTATAATAACAGACCCACTCAGTGACTCTCCCTGTGGAGATACTATAATAACAGACCTACACAGTGACTCTCCCTGTGGAGATACTATAATAACAGATCCACTCAGTGACTCTCCCTGTGGAGATACTATAATAACAGACCCACTCAGTGACTCTCCCTGTGGAGATACTATAATAACAGACCCACTCAGTGACTCTCCCTGTGGAGATACTATAATAACAGACCCACTCAGTGACTCTCTCTGTGGAGATACAATAATAACAGACCCACTCATGGACTCTCCCTGTGGAAATACAATAATAACAGACCCACTCAGTGACTCTCCCTGTGGAGATACTATAATAACAGACCCACTCAGTGACTCTCCCTGTGGAGATACTATAATAACAGACCCACACAGTGACTCTCCCTGTGGAGATACTATAATAACAGACCCACTCAGTGACTCTCCCTGTGGAGATAAAATAATAACAGACCCACTCAGTGACTCTCCCTGTGGAGATACTATAATAACAGACCCACACAGTGACTCTCCCTGTGGAGATGCTATAATAACAGACCCACACAGTGACTCTCCCTTTGGAGATACTAAAATAACAGACCCACTCAGTGACTCTCCCTGTGGAGATACTATAATAACAGACCCACTCAGTGACTCTCCCTGTGGAGATACTATAATAACAGACCCACACAGTGACTCTCCCTGTGGAGATACCATAATAACTGACCCACGTAGTGACTCTTCCTGTGGAGATAAAATAATAACAGACCCACTCAGTGACTCTCCCTGTGGAGATACTATAATAACAGACCCACACAGTGACTCTCCCTGTGGAGATACTATAATAACAGACCCACACAGTGTCTCTCCCTTTGGAGATACTAAAATAACAGACCCACTCAGTGACTCTCCCTGTGGAGATTCTATAATAACAGACCCACTCAGTGACTCTCCCTGTGGAGATACTATAATAACAGACCCACACAGTGACTCTCCCTGTGGAGATACTATAATAACAGATCCACTCAGTGACTCTCCCTGTGGAGATACTATAATAACAGACCCACTCAGTGAATCTCCCTGTGGAGATACTATAATAACAGACCCACTCAGTGACTCTCCCTGTGGAGATACTATAATAACAGACCCACTCAGTGACTATCTCTGTGGAGATACTATAATAACAGACCCACTCAGCGACTCTCCCTGTGGAGATACAATAATAACAGATCCACGCAGTGACTCTCCCTGTGGAGATACTATAATAACAGACCCTATCAGTGACTCTCCATGTGGAGATACTATAATAACAGACCCACTCAGTGACTCTCCCTCTGGAGATACTATAATAACAGACCCACTCATTGACTCTCCCTGCGGAGATTCTATAATAACAGACCCACTTAGTGACTCTCCCTGTGCAGATACTATAATAACAGACCCACTCAGTGACTCTCTCTGTGGAGATACTATAATAACAGACCCACACAGTGACTCTCCCTGTGGAGATACTATAATAACAGACCCACTCAGTGACTCTCCCTGTGGAGATACTATAATAACAGACCCACTCAGTGACACTCCCTGTGGAGATACTATAATAACAGACCCACTCAGTGACTCTCCCTGTGGAGATACTATAATAACAGACCCACTCAGTGACTCTCTCTGTGGAGATACTATAATAACAGACCAACTCAGTGACTCTCCCTGTGGAGATACTATAATAACAGACCCACTCAGTGACTCTCCCTGTGGAGATACTATAATAACAGACCCACTCAGTGAAGCTCCCTGTGGAGATACTATAATAACAGACCCACTCAGTGACTCTCCCTGTGGAGATACTATAATAACAGACACACTCAGTGACACTCACTGTGGAGATACCATAATAACAGACCCACTCTGTGACTCTCCCTGTGGAGATACTATAATAACAGACCCACTCAGTGACTCTCCCTGTGGAGATACTATAATAACAGACCCACACAGTGACTCTCCCTGTGGAGATACTATAATAACAGACCCACTCAGTGACTCTCCCTGTGGAGATAAAATTATAACAGACCCACTCAGTGACTCTCCCTGTGGAGATACTATAATAACAGACACAGCCAGTGACTCTCCCTGTGGAGATGCTATAATAACAGACCCACGCAGTGACTCTCCCTTTGGAGATACTAAAATAACAGACCCACTCAGTGACTCTCCCTGTGGAGATTCTATCATAACAGACCCACTCAGTGACTCTCCCTGTGGAGATACTATAATAACAGACCCACACAGTGACTCTCCCTGTGGAGATACTATAATAACAGATCCACTCAGTGACTCTCCCTGTGGAGATACTATAATAACAGACCCACTCAGTGGCTCTCCCTGTGGAGATACTATAATAACAGACCCACTCAGTGAATCTCCCTGTGGAGATACTATAATAACAGACCCACTCAGTGACTCTCTCTGTGGAGGTACAATAATAACAGACCCACTCAGTGACTCTCCCTGTGGAGATACAATAATAACAGACCCACTCAGTGACTCTCCCTTTGGAGATACTATAATAACAGACCCTATCAGTGACTCTCCATGTGGAGATACTATAATAACAGACCCACTCAGTGACTCTCCCTGTGGAGATACTATAATAACAGACCCACTCAGTGACTCTCCCTGTGGAGATTCTATAATAACAGACCCACTTAGTGACTCTCCCTGTGGAGATACTATAATAACAGACCCACTCAGTGACTCTCTCTGTGGAGATACTATAATAACAGACCCACTCAGTGACTCTCTCTGTGGAGATACCATAATAACAGACCCACTCAGTGACTCTCCCTGTGGAGATACTATAATAACAGACCCACTCAGTGACTCTCCCTGTGGAGATACTATAATAACAGACCCACTCAGTGACTCTCTCTGTGGAGATACCATAATAACAGACCCACTCAGTGACTCTCCCTGTGGAGATACTATAATAACAGACCCACTCAGTGACTCTCCCTGTGGAGATACTATAATAACAGATCCACTCAGTGACTCTCTCTGTGGAGATACCATAATAACAGACCCACTCAGTGACTCTCCCTGTGGAGATACTATAATAACAGACCCACTAGGTGACTCTCCCTGTGGAGATACTAGAATAACAGACCCACTCAGTCACTCTCTCTGTGGAGATACCATAATAACAGACCCACAAAGTGACTCTCTCTGTGGAGATACCATAACAACAGACCCACTCAGTGACTCACCCTGTGGAGATACTATAATAACAGACACACTCAGTGTCTCTCCCTGTGGAGATTCTATAATAACAGACCCACTCAGTGACTCTCCCTGTGGATATAATATAATAACAGACCCACTCAGTGACGCTCCCTGTGGAGATACTATAATAACAGATCCACTCAGTGACTCTCCCTGTGGAGATACTATAATAACAGACCCACACAGTGACTCTCCCTGTGGAGATACTATAATAACAGACCCACTCAGTGACTCTCCCTGTGGAGATACTATAATAACAGACCCACTCAGTGACACTCCGTGTGGAGATACTATAATAACAGACCCACTCATTGACTCTCCCTGTGGAGATGCTATAATAACAGACCCACTCAGTGACTCTCTCTGTGGAGATACTATAATTACAGACCAACTCAGTGACTCTCCCTGTGGAGATACTATAATAACAGACCCACTCAGTGACGCTCGCTGTGGAGATACTATAATAACAGACCCACTCAGTGACGCTCCCTGTGGAGATACTATAATAACAGACCCACTCAGTGACTCTCCCTGAGGAGATACTATAATAACAGACCCTCTCAGTGACACTCCCTGTGGAGATACCATAATAACAGACCCACTCAGTGACTCTCCCTGTGGAGATACAATAATAACAGACCCACTCAGTGACTCTCCCTGTGGAGATACTATAATAACAGACCCACACAGTGACTCTCCCTGTGGAGATACTATAATAACAGACCCACACAGTGACTCTCCCTTTGGAGATACTAAAATAACAGACCCACTCAGTGACTCTCCCTGTGGAGATTCTATAATAACAGAACACTCAGTGACTCTCCCTGTGGAGATTCTAAATAACAGACCCACACAGTGACTCTCCCTGTGGAGATACTATAATAACAGATCCACTCAGTGACTCTCACTGTGGAGATACGAGAATAACAGACCCACTCAGTGACTCTCCCTGTGGAGATACTATAATAACAGACCCACTCAGTGACTCTCCCTGTGGAGATACTATAATAACAGACCCACTCAGTGTCTCTCTCTGTGGAGATACTATAATAACAGACCCACGCAGTGACTCTCCCTGTGGAGATACAATAATAACAGACCCACTCGGTGACTCTCCCTGTGGAGATACTATAATAACAGACCCACTCAGTGACTCTCCATGTGGAGATACTATTATAACAGACCCACTCAGTGACTCTCCCTGTGGAGATACTATAATAACAGACCCACTCAGTGACTCTCCCTGTGGAGATACTATAATAACAGACCCACTCAGTGGCTCTCCCTGTGGAGATACTATAATAACAGACCCACTCAGTGACTCTCCCTGTGGAGATACTATAATAACAGACCCACTCAGTGACTCTCTCTGTGGAGATACAATAATAACAGACCCACTCAGTGACTCTCCCTGTGGAGATACAATAATAACAGACCCACTCAGTGACTCTCCCTGTGGAGATACTATAATAACAGACCCTATCAGTGACTCTCCATGTGGAGATACTATAATAACAGACCCACTCAGTGACTCTCCCTGTGGAGATACTATAATAACAGACCCACTCAGTGACTCTCCCTGTGGAGATTCTATAATAACAGACCCACTTAGTGACTCTCCCTGTGGAGATACTATAATAACAGACCCACTCAGTGACTCTCTCTGTGGAGATACTACAATAACAGACCCACTCAGTGACTCTCCCTGTGGAGATACAATAATAACAGACCCACTCAGTGACTCTCCCTGTGGAGACACTATAATAACAGACCCACTCAGAGACTCTCTCTGTGGAGATACCATAATAACAGACCCACTCAGTGACTCTCCCTGTGGAGATACTATAATAACAGACCCACTCAGTGACTCTCCCTGTGGAGATACTATAATAACAGATCCACTCAGTGACTCTCTCTGTGGAGATACCATAATAACAGACCCACTCAGTGACTCTCCCTGTGGAGATACTATAATAACAGACCCACTAGGTGACTCTCCCTGTGGAGATACTAGAATAACAGACCCACTCAGTGACTCTCTCTGTGGAGATACCATAATAACAGACCCACAAAGTGACTCTCTCTGTGGAGATACCATAATAACAGACCCACTCAGTGACTCTCCCTGTGGAGATACTATAATAACAGACCCACTCAGTGTCTCTCCCTGTGGAGATTCTATAATAACAGACCCACTCAGTGACTCTCCCTGTGGATATAATATAATAACAGACCCACTCAGTGACGCTCCCTGTGGAGATACTATAATAACAGACCCACTCAGTGACTCTCCATGTGGAGATACTATTATAATAGACCCACTCAGTGACTCTCCCTGTGGAGATACTATAATAACAGACCCACTCAGTGACTCTCCCTGTGGAGATACTATAATAACAGACCCACTCAGTGGCTCTCCCTGTGGAGATATTATAATAACAGACCCACTCAGTGACTCTCCCTGTGGAGATACTATAATAACAGACCCACTCAGTGACTCTCTCTGTGGAGATACAATAATAACAGACCCACTCAGTGACTCTCCCTGTGGAGATACAATAATAACAGACCCACTCATTGACTCTCCCTGTGGAGATACTATAATAACAGACCCTATCAGTGACTCTCCATGTGGAGATACTATAATAACAGACCCACTCAGTGACTCTCCCTGTGGAGATACTATAATAACAGACCCACTCAGTGACTCTCCCTGTGGAGATTCTATAATAACAGACCCACTTAGTGACTCTCCCTGTGGAGATACTATAATAACAGACCCACTCAGTGACTCTCTCTGTGGAGATACTATAATAACAGACCCACTCAGTGACTCTCCCTGTGGAGATACTATAATAACAGACCCACTCAGTGACTCTCCCTGTGGAGACACTATAATAACAGACCCACTCAGAGACTCTCTCTGTGGAGATACCATAATAACAGACCCACTCAGTGACTCTCCCTGTGGAGATACCATAATAACAGACCCACTCAGTGACTCTCCCTGTGGAGATACTATAATAACAGATCCACTCAGTGACTCTCTCTGTGGAGATACCATAATGACAGACCCACTCAGTGACTCTCCCTGTGGAGATACTATAATAACAGACCCACCAGGTGACTCTCCCTGTGGAGATACTATAATAACAGACCCACTCAGTGACTCTCTCTGTGGAGATACCATAATAACAGACCCACAAAGTGACTCTCTCTGTGGAGATACCATAATAACAGACCCACTCAGTGACTCTCCCTGTGGAGATACTATAATAACAGACCCACTCAGTGTCTCTCCCTGTGGAGATTCTATAATAACAGACCCACTCAGTGACTCTCCCTGTGGATATAATATAATAACAGACCCACTCAGTGACGCTCCCTGTGGAGATACTATAATAACAGACCCACTCAGTGACTCTCCCTGTGGAGATACTATAATAACAGACCCACACAGTGACTCTCCCTGTGGAGATACTATAATAACAGACCCACTCAGTGACTCTCCCTGTGGAGATACTATAATAACAGACCCACTCAGTGACACTCCCTGTGGAGATACTATAATAAAAGACCCACTCAGTGACGCTCGCTGTGGAGATACTATAGTAACAGACCCACTCAGTGACGCTCCCTGTGGAGATACTATAATAACAGACTCACTGAGTGACTCTCCCTGAGGAGATACTATAATAACAGACCCACTCAGTGACACTCCCTGTGGAGATACCATAATAACAGACCCACTCAGTGACTGTCCCTGTGGAGATACAATAATAACAGACCCACTCAGTGACTCTCCCTGTGGAGATACTATAATAACAGACCCACACAGTGACTCTCCCTGTGGAGATACTATAATAACAGACCCACACAGTGACTCTCCCTTTGGAGATACTAAAATAACAGACCCACTCAGTGACTCTCCCTGTGGAGATTCTATAATAACAGACCCACTCAGTGACTCTCCCTGTGGAGATACTATAATAACAGACCCACACAGTGACTCTCACTGTGGAGATACTATAATAACAGGTCCACTCAGTGACTCTCCCTGTGGAGATACGAGAATAACAGACCCACTCAGTGACTCTCCCTGTGGAGATACTATAATAACAGACCCACTCAGTGACTCTCCCTGTGGAGATACTATAATAACAGACCCACTCAGTGACTCTCTCTGTGGAGATACTATAATAACAGACCCACTCAGTGACTCTCCCTGTGGAGATACAATAATAACAGACCCACTCAGTGACTCTCCCTGTGGAGATACTATAATAACAGACCCACTCAGCGACTCTCCATGTGGAGATACTATAATAACAGACCCACTCAGTGACTCTCTCTGTGGAGATACTATAATAACAGACCAACTCAGTGACTCTCCCTGTGGAGATACTATAATAACAGACCCACTCAGTGACTCTCCCTGTGGAGATACTATAATAACAGACCCACTCAGTGAAGCTCCCTGTGGAGATACTATAATAACAGACCCACTCAGTGACTCTCCCTGTGGAGATACTATAATAACAGACACACTCAGTGACACTCCCTGTGGAGATACCATAATAACAGACCCACTCTGTGACTCTCCCTGTGGAGATACTATAATAACAGACCCACTCAGTGACTCTCCCTGTGGAGATACTATAATAACAGACCCACACAGTGACTCTCCCTGTGGAGATACTATAATAACAGACCCACTCAGTGACTCTCCCTGTGGAGATAAAATTATAACAGACCCACTCAGTGACTCTCCCTGTGGAGATACTATAATAACAGACCCACACAGTGACTCTCCCTGTGGAGATGCTGTATTAACAGACCCACGCAGTGACTCTCCCTTTGGAGATACTAAAATAACAGACCCACTCAGTGACTCTCCCTGTGGAGATTCTATAATAACAGACCCACTCAGTGACTCTCCCTGTGGAGATACTATAATAACAGACCCACAAAGTGACTCTCCCTGTGGAGATACTATAATAACAGATCCACTCAGTGAATCTCCCTGTGGACATACTATAATAACAGACCCACTCAGTGGCTCTCCCTGTGGAGATACTATAATAACAGACCCACTCAGTGACTCTCCCTGTGGAGATACTATAATAACAGACCTACCCAGTGACTCTCTCTGTGGAGATACAATAATAACAGACCCACTCAGTGACTCTCCCTGTGGAGATACAATAATAACAGACCCACTCAGTGACTCTCCCTGTGGAGATACTATAATAACAGACCCTATCAGTGACTCTCCATGTGGAGATACTATAATAACAGACCCACTCAGTGACTCTCCCTGTGGAGATACTATAATAACAGACCCACTCAGAGACTCTCTCTGTGGAGATACCATAATAACAGACCCACTCAGTGACTCTCCCTGTGGAGATACTATAATAACAGACCCACTCAGTGACTCTCCCTGTGGAGATACTATAATAACAGATCCACTCAGTGACTCTCTCTGTGGAGATACCATCATAACAGACCCACTCAGTGACTCTCCCTGTGGAGATACTATAATAACAGACCCACTAGGTGACTCTCCCTGTGGAGATACTAGAATAACAGACCCACTCAGTGACTCTCTCTGTGGAGATACCATAATAACAGACCCACAAAGTGACTCTCTCTGTGGAGATACCATAATAACAGACCCACTCAGTGACTCTCCCTGTGGAGATACTATAATAACAGACCCACTCAGTGTCTCTCCCTGTGGAGATTCTATAATAACAGACCCACTCAGTGACTCTCCCTGTGGATATAATATAATAACAGACCCACTCAGTGACGCTCCCTGTGGAGATACTATAATAACAGACCCACTCAGTGACTCTCCCTGTGGAGATACTATAATAACAGACCCACACAGTGACTCTCCCTGTGGAGATACTATAATAACAGACCCACTCAGTGACTCTCCCTGTGGAGATACTATAATAACAGACCCACTCAGTGACACTCCGTGTGGAGATACTATAATAACAGACCCACTCATTGACTCTCCCTGTGGTGATGCTATAATAACAGACCCACTCAGTGACTCTCTCTGTGGAGATACTATAATTACAGACCAACTCAGTGACTCTCCCTGTGGAGATACTATAAAAGCAGACCCACTCAGTGACACTCGCTGTGGAGATACTATAATAACAGACCCACTCAGTGACGCTCCCTGTGGAGATACTATAATAACAGACCCACTCAGTGACTCTCCCTGAGGAGATACTATAATAACAGACCCACTCAGTGACGCTCCCTGTGGAGATACCATAATAACAGACCCACTCAGTGACTCTCCCTGTGGAGATACAATAATAACAGACCCACTCAGTGACTCTCCCTGTGGAGATACTATAATAACAGACCCACACAGTGACTCTCCCTGTGGAGATACTATAATAACAGACCCACACAGTGACTCTCCCTTTGGAGATACTAAAATAACAGACCCACTCAGTGGCTCTCCCTGTGGAGATTCTATAATAACAGACCCACTCAGTGACTCTCCCTGTGGAGATACTATAATAACAGACCCACACAGTGACTCTCCCTGTGGAGATACTATAATAACAGATCGACTCAGTGACTCTCCCTGTGGAGATACGAGAATAACATACCCACTCAGTGACTCTCCCTGTGGAGATACTATAATAACAGACCCACTCAGTGACTCTCCCTGTGGAGATACTATAATAACAGACCCACTCAGTGACTCTCTCTGTGGAGATACTATAATAACAGACCCACTCAGTGACTCTCCCTGTGGAGATACTATAATAACAGACCCACTCAGTGACTCTCCCTGTGGAGATACTATAATAACAGACCCACTCAGTGACTCTCCATGTGGAGATACTATAATAACAGACCCACTCACTGACTCTCCCTGTGGAGATACTACAATAACAGACCCACTCAGTGGCTCTCCCTGTGGAGATACTATAATAACAGACCCACTCAGTGACTCTCTCTGTGGAGATACAATAATAACAGACCCACTCAGTGACTCTCCCTGTGGAGATACAATAATAACAGACCCACTCAGTGACTCTCCCTGTGGAGATACTATAATAACAGACC
Source organism: Heterodontus francisci (assembly GCF_036365525.1). Lineage (NCBI taxonomy): Eukaryota > Metazoa > Chordata > Chondrichthyes > Heterodontiformes > Heterodontidae > Heterodontus > Heterodontus francisci. The sequence goes on from NW_027141039.1 coordinate 348,918, forward strand.
CTATCAGTGACTCTCCATGTGGAGATACTATAATAACAGACCCACTCAGTGACTCTCCCTGTGGAGATACTATAATAACAGACCCACTCAGTGACTCTCCCTGTGGAGATTCTATAATAACAGACCCACTTAGTGACTCTCCCTGTGGAGATACTATAATAACAGACCCACTCAGTGACTCTCTCTGTGGAGATACTATAATAACAGACCCACTCAGTGACTCTCTCTGTGGAGATTCCATAATAACAGACCCACTCAGTGACTCTCCCTGTGGAGATACTATAATAACAGACCCACTCAGTGACTCTCCCTGTGGAGATACTATAATAACAGACCCACTCAGAGACTCTCTCTGTGGAGATACCATAATAACAGACCCACTCAGTGACTCTCCCTGTGGAGATACTATAATAACAGACCCACTCAGTGACTCTCCCTGTGGAGATACTATAATAACAGATCCACTCAGTGACTCTCTCTGTGGAGATACCATAATAACAGACCCACTCAGTGACTCTCCCTGTGGAGATACTATAATAACAGACCCACTAGGTGACTCTCTCTGTGGAGATACCATAATAACAGACCCACAAAGTGACTCTCTCTGTGGAGATACCATAATAACAGACCCACTCAGTGACTCTCCCTGTGGAGATACTATAATAACAGACCCACTCAGTGTCTCTCCCTGTGGAGATTCTATAATAACAGACCCACTCAGTGACTCTCCCTGTGGATATAATATAATAACAGACCCACTCAGTGACGCTCCCTGTGGAGATACTATAATAACAGACCCACTCAGTGACTCTCCCTGTGGAGATACTATAATAACAGACCCACACAGTGACTCTCCCTGTGGAGATACTATAATAACAGACCCACTCAGTGACTCTCCCTGTGGAGATACTATAATAACAGACCCACACAGTGACTCTCCCTGTGGAGATACTATAATAACAGACCCACACAGTGACTCTCCCTGTGGAGATACTATAATAACAGATCCACTCAGTGACTCTCCCTGTGGAGATACGAGAATAACATACCCACTCAGTGACTCTCCCTGTGGAGATACTATAATAACAGACCCACTCAGTGACTCTCCCTGTGGAGATACTATAATAACAGACCCACTCAGTGACTCTCTCTGTGGAGATACTATAATAACAGACCCACTAGGTGACTCTCTCTGTGGAGATACCATAATAACAGACCCACAAAGTGACTCTCTCTGTGGAGATACCATAATAACAGACCCACTCAGTGACTCTCCCTGTGGAGATACTATAATAACAGACCCACTCAGTGTCTCTCCCTGTGGAGATTCTATAATAACAGACCCACTCAGTGACTCTCCCTGTGGATATAATATAATAACAGACCCACTCAGTGACGCTCCCTGTGGAGATACTATAATAACAGACCCACTCAGTGACTCTCCCTGTGGAGATACTATAATAACAGACCCTCACAGTGACTCTCCCTGTGGAGATACTATAATAACAGACCCACTCAGTAACTCTCCCTGTGGAGATACTATAATAACAGACCCACACAGTGACTCTCCCTGTGGAGATACTATAATAACAGACCCACACAGTGACTCTCCCTGTGGAGATACTATAATAACAGATCCACTCAGTGACTCTCCCTGTGGAGATACGAGAATAACATACCCACTCAGTGACTCTCCCTGTGGAGATACTATAATAACAGACCCACTCAGTGACTCTCCCTGTGGAGATACTATAATAACAGACCCACTCAGTGACTCTCTCTGTGGAGATACAATAATAACAGACCCACTCAGTGACTCTCCCTGTGGAGATACAATAATAACAGACCCACTCAGTGACTCTCCCTGTGGAGATACTATAATAACAGACCCACTCAGTGACTCTCCATGTGGAGATACTATTATAACAGACCCACTCAGTGACTCTCCCTGTGGAGATACTATAATAACAGACCCACTCACTGACTCTCCCTGTGGAGATACTATAATAACAGACCCACTCAGTGGCTCTCCCTGTGGAGATACTATAATAACAGACCCACTCAGTGACTCTCCCTGTGGAGATACTATAATAACAGACCCACTCAGTGACTCTCTCTGTGGAGATACAATAATAACAGACCCACTCAGTGACTCTCCCTGTGGAGATACAATAATAACAGACCCACTCAGTGACTCTCCCTGTGGAGATACTATAATAACAGACCATATCAGTGACTCTCCATGTGGAGATACTATAATAACAGACCCACTCAGTGACTCTCCCTGTGGAGATACTATAATAACAGACCCACTCAGTGACTCTCCCTGTGGAGATTCTATAATAACAGACCCACTTAGTGACTCTCCCTGTGGAGATACTATAATAACAGACCCACTCAGTGACTCTCTCTGTGGAGATACTATAATAACAGACCCACTCAGTGACTCTCTCTGTGGAGATACCATAATAACAGACCCACTCAGTGACTCTCCCTGTGGAGATACTATAATAACAGACCCACTCAGTGACTCTCCCTGTGGAGATCCTATAATAACAGACCCACTCAGAGACTCTCTCTGTGGAGATACCATAATAACAGACCCACTCAGTGACTCTCTCTGTGGAGATACCATAATAACAGTCCCACACAGAGACTCTCCCTGTGGAGTTACTATAATAACAGACCCACTCAGTGACTCTCTCTGTGGAGATACCATAATAACAGACCCACTCAGTGACTCTCCCTGTGGAGATACTATAATAACAGACCCACTAGGTGACTCTCCCTGTGGAGATACTAGAATAACAGACCCACTCAGTGACTCTCTCTGTGGAGATACCATAATAACAGACCCACTCAGTGACTCTCTCTGTTGAGATACCATAATAACAGACCAACTCAGTGACTCTCCCTGTGGAGATACTATAATAACAGACCCACTCAGTGACTCTCCCTGTGGAGATTCTATAATAACAGACCCACTCAGTGACTCTGCCTGTGGAGATAATATAATAACAGACCCACTCAGTGACGCTCCCTGTGGAGATACTATAATAACAGACCCACTCAGTGACCCTCCCTGTGGAGATACTATAATAACAGACCCACTCAGTGACTCTCCCTGTGGAGATACTATAATAACAGACCCACTCAGTGACTCTCCCTGTGGAGATACTATAATAACAGACCCACTCAGTGACTCTCCCTGTGTAGATACTATAATAACAGATCCACTCAGTGACTCTCTCTGTGGAGATACTAAAATAACAGACCCACTCAGTGACTCTCTCTGTGGAGATTCTATAATAACAGACCCACTCAGTGACTCTCCCTGTGGAGATACTATAATAACAGTCCCACACAGTGACTCTCCCTGTGGAGATACGAGAATAACAGACCCACTCAGTGACTCTCCCTGAGGAGATACTATAATAACTGACCCACTCAGTGACACTCCCTGTGGAGATACCATAATAACAGACCCACTCAGTGACTCTCCCTGTGGAGATACAATAATAAAAGGCCCACTCAGTGACTCTCCCTGTGGAGATTCAATCATACAGACCCACTCAGTGACTCTCCTGTGGAGATACTATAATAACAGTCCCACACAGTGACTCTCCCTGTGGAGATACTATAATAACAGATCCACTCAGTGACTCTCCCTGTGGAGATACGAGAATAACAGACCCACTCAGTGACTCTCCCTGTGGAGATACTATAATAACAGACCCACTCAGTGACTCTCCCTGTGGAGATGCTATAATAACAGACCCACTCAGTGACTCTCTCTGTGGAGATACTATAATAACAGACCCACTCAGTGACTCTCTCTGTGGAGATACTATAATAACAGACCCACTAGGTGACTCTCTCTGTGGAGATACCATAATAACAGACCCACAAAGTGACTCTCTCTGTGGAGATACCATAATAACAGACCCACTCAGTGACTCTCCCTGTGGAGATACTATAATAACAGACCCACTCAGTGTCTCTCCCTGTGGAGATTCTATAATAACAGACCCACTCAGTGACTCTCCCTGTGGATATAATATAATAACAGACCCACTCAGTGACGCTCCCTGTGGAGATACTATAATAACAGACCCACTCAGTGACTCTCCCTGTGGAGATACTATAATAACAGACCCACACAGTGACTCTCCCTGTGGAGATACTATAATAACAGACCCACTCAGTAACTCTCCCTGTGGAGATACTATAATAACAGACCCACACAGTGACTCTCCCTGTGGAGATACTATAATAACAGACCCACACAGTGACTCTCCCTGTGGAGATACTATAATAACAGATCCACTCAGTGACTCTCCCTGTGGAGATACGAGAATAACATACCCACTCAGTGACTCTCCCTGTGGAGATACTATAATAACAGACCCACTCAGTGACTCTCCCTGTGGAGATACTATAATAACAGACCCACTCAGTGACTCTCTCTGTGGAGATACAATAATAACAGACCCACTCAGTGACTCTCCCTGTGGAGATACAATAATAACAGACCCACTCAGTGACTCTCCCTGTGGAGATACTATAATAACAGACCCACTCAGTGACTCTCCATGTGGAGATACTATTATAACAGACCCACTCAGTGACTCTCATTGTGGAGATACTATAATAACAGACCCACTCACTGACTCTCCCTGTGGAGATACTATAATAACAGACCCACTCAGTGGCTCTCCCTGTGGAGATACTATAATAACACACCCACTCAGTGACTCTCCCTGTGGAGATACTATAATAACAGACCCACTCAGTGACTCTCTCTGTGGAGATACAATAATAACAGACCCACTCAGTGACTCTCCCTGTGGAGATACAATAATAACAGACCCACTCAGTGACTCTCCCTGTGGAGATACTATAATAACAGACCATATCAGTGACTCTCCATGTGGAGATACTATAATAACAGACCCACTCAGTGACTCTCCCTGTGGAGATACTATAATAACAGACCCACTCAGTGACTCTCCCTGTGGAGATTCTATAATAACAGACCCACTTAGTGACTCTCCCTGTGGAGATACTATAATAACAGACCCACTCAGTGACTCTCTCTGTGGAGATACTATAATAACAGACCCACTCAGTGACTCTCTCTGTGGAGATACCATAATAACAGACCCACTCAGTGACTCTCCCTGTGGAGATACTATAATAACAGACCCACTCAGTGACTCTCCCTGTGGAGATCCTATAATAACAGACCCACTCAGAGACTCTCTCTGTGGAGATACCATAATAACAGACCCACTCAGTGACTCTCTCTGTGGAGATACCATAATAACAGTCCCACACAGAGACTCTCCCTGTGGAGTTACTATAATAACAGACCCACTCAGTGACTCTCTCTGTGGAGATACCATAATAACAGACCCACTCAGTGACTCTCCCTGTGGAGATACTATAATAACAGACCCACTAGGTGACTCTCCCTGTGGAGATACTAGAATAACAGACCCACTCAGTGACTCTCTCTGTGGAGATACCATAATAACAGACCCACTCAGTGACTCTCTCTGTTGAGATACCATAATAACAGACCAACTCAGTGACTCTCCCTGTGGAGATACTATAATAACAGACCCACTCAGTGACTCTCCCTGTGGAGATTCTATAATAACAGACCCACTCAGTGACTCTGCCTGTGGAGATAATATAATAACAGACCCACTCAGTGACGCTCCCTGTGGAGATACTATAATAACAGACCCACTCAGTGACCCTCCCTGTGGAGATACTATAATAACAGACCCACTCAGTGACTCTCCCTGTGGAGATACTATAATAACAGACCCACTCAGTGACTCTCCCTGTGGAGATACTATAATAACAGACCCACTCAGTGACTCTCCCTGTGTAGATACTATAATAACAGATCCACTCAGTGACTCTCTCTGTGGAGATACTAAAATAACAGACCCACTCAGTGACTCTCTCTGTGGAGATTCTATAATAACAGACCCACTCAGTGACTCTCCCTGTGGAGATACTATAATAACAGTCCCACACAGTGACTCTCCCTGTGGAGATACGAGAATAACAGACCCACTCAGTGACTCTCCCTGAGGAGATACTATAATAACTGACCCACTCAGTGACACTCCCTGTGGAGATACCATAATAACAGACCCACTCAGTGACTCTCCCTGTGGAGATACAATAATAAAAGGCCCACTCAGTGACTCTCCCTGTGGAGATTCTATCATACAGACCCACTCAGTGACTCTCCTGTGGAGATACTATAATAACAGTCCCACACAGTGACTCTCCCTGTGGAGATACTATAATAACAGATCCACTCAGTGACTCTCCCTGTGGAGATACGAGAATAACAGACCCACTCAGTGACTCTCCCTGTGGAGATACTATAATAACAGACCCACTCAGTGACTCTCCCTGTGGAGATGCTATAATAACAGACCCACTCAGTGACTCTCTCTGTGGAGATACTATAATAACAGACCCACTCAGTGACTCTCCCTGTGGAGATACAATAATAACAGACCCACTCAGTGACTCTCCCTGTGGAGATACTATAATAACAGACCCACTCAGTGACTCTCCATGTGGAGATACTATAATAACAGACCCACTCAGTGACTCTCCCTGTGGAGATACTATAATAACAGACCCACTCAGTGACTCTCCCTGTGGAGATTCCATAATAACAGACCCACTTAGTGACTCTAACTGTGGAGATACTATAATAACGGACCCACTCAGTGACTCTCTCTGTGGAGATACTATCATAACAGACCCACTCAGTGACACTCTCTGTGGAGATACCATAATAACAGACCCACTCAGTGACTCTCCCTGTGGAGATACTATAATAACAGACCCACTCAGTGACTCTCTCTGTGGAGTTACTATAATAACAGACCCACTCAGTGACTCTCTCTGTGGAGATACCATAATAACAGACCCACTCAGTGAATCTCCCTGTGGAGATACTATAATAACAGACCCACTAGGTGACTCTCCCTGTGGAGATACTAGCATAACAGACCCACTCAGTGACTCTCTCTGTGGAGATACCATAATAACAGACCCACTCAGTGACTCTCTCTGTGGAGATACCATAATAACAGACCAACTCAGTGACTCTCCCTGTGGAGATACTATAATAACAGACCCACTCAGTGACTCTCCCTGTGGAGATTCTATAATAACAGACCCACTCAGTGACTCTGCCTGTGGAGATAATATAATAACAGACCCACTCAGTGACGCTCCCTGTGGAGATACTATAATAACAGACCCACTCAGTGACTCTCCCTGTGGAGATACTATAATAACAGACCCACTCAGTGACTCTCCCTGTGGAGATACTATAATAACAAACCCACTCAGTGACAGTCCCTTTGGAGATACTATAATAACAGACCCACTCAGTGACTCTCCCTGTGGAGATACTATAATAACAGACCCACTCAGTGACTCTCTCTGTGGAGATACTATAATTACAGACCAACTCAGTGACTCTCCCTGTGGAGATACTATAATAACAGACCCACTCAGTGACTCTCCCTGTGGAGATACTATAATAACAGACCCACTCAGTGACGCTCCCTGTGGAGATACTATAATAACAGACCCACTCAGTGACTCTCCCTGTGGAGATTCTATAATAACAGACCCACTCAGTGACTCTGCCTGTGGAGATAATATAATAACAGACCCACTCAGTGACGCTCCCTGTGGAGATACTATAATAACAGACCCACTCAGTGACCCTCCCTGTGGAGATACTATAATAACAGACCCACTCAGTGACTCTCCCTGTGGAGATACTATAATAACAGACCCACTCAGTGACTCTCCCTGTGGAGATACTATAATAACAGACCCACTCAGTGACTCTCCCTGTGTAGATACTATAATAACAGATCCACTCAGTGACTCTCTCTGTGGAGATACTAAAATAACAGACCCACTCAGTGACTCTCTCTGTGGAGATTCTATAATAACAGACCCACTCAGTGACTCTCCCTGTGGAGATACTATAATAACAGTCCCACACAGTGACTCTCCCTGTGGAGATACGAGAATAACAGACCCACTCAGTGACTCTCCCTGAGGAGATACTATAATAACTGACCCACTCAGTGACACTCCCTGTGGAGATACCATAATAACAGACCCACTCAGTGACTCTCCCTGTGGAGATACAATAATAAAAGGCCCACTCAGTGACTCTCCCTGTGGAGATTCTATCATACAGACCCACTCAGTGACTCTCCTGTGGAGATACTATAATAACAGTCCCACACAGTGACTCTCCCTGTGGAGATACTATAATAACAGATCCACTCAGTGACTCTCCCTGTGGAGATACGAGAATAACAGACCCACTCAGTGACTCTCCCTGTGGAGATACTATAATAACAGACCCACTCAGTGACTCTCCCTGTGGAGATGCTATAATAACAGACCCACTCAGTGACTCTCTCTGTGGAGATACTATAATAACAGACCCACTCAGTGACTCTCCCTGTGGAGATACAATAATAACAGACCCACTCAGTGACTCTCCCTGTGGAGATACTATAATAACAGACCCACTCAGTGACTCTCCATGTGGAGATACTATAATAACAGACCCACTCAGTGACTCTCCCTGTGGAGATACTATAATAACAGACCCACTCAGTGACTCTCCCTGTGGAGATTCCATAATAACAGACCCACTTAGTGACTCTAACTGTGGAGATACTATAATAACGGACCCACTCAGTGACTCTCTCTGTGGAGATACTATCATAACAGACCCACTCAGTGACACTCTCTGTGGAGATACCATAATAACAGACCCACTCAGTGACTCTCCCTGTGGAGATACTATAATAACAGACCCACTCAGTGACTCTCTCTGTGGAGTTACTATAATAACAGACCCACTCAGTGACTCTCTCTGTGGAGATACCATAATAACAGACCCACTCAGTGAATCTCCCTGTGGAGATACTATAATAACAGACCCACTAGGTGACTCTCCCTGTGGAGATACTAGCATAACAGACCCACTCAGTGACTCTCTCTGTGGAGATACCATAATAACAGACCCACTCAGTGACTCTCTCTGTTGAGATACCATAATAACAGACCAACTCAGTGACTCTCCCTGTGGAGATACTATAATAACAGACCCACTCAGTGACTCTCCCTGTGGAGATTCTATAATAACAGACCCACTCAGTGACTCTGCCTGTGGAGATAATATAATAACAGACCCACTCAGTGACGCTCCCTGTGGAGATACTATAATAACAGACCCACTCAGTGACCCTCCCTGTGGAGATACTATAATAACAGACCCACTCAGTGACTCTCCCTGTGGAGATACTATAATAACAGACCCACTCAGTGACTCTCCCTGTGGAGATACTATAATAACAAACCCACTCAGTGACAGTCCCTTTGGAGATACTATAATAACAGACCCACTCAGTGACTCTCCCTGTGGAGATACTATAATAACAGACCCACTCAGTGACTCTCTCTGTGGAGATACTATAATTACAGACCAACTCAGTGACTCTCCCTGTGGAGATACTATAATAACAGACCCACTCAGTGACTCTCCCTGTGGAGATACTATAATAACAGACCCACTCAGTGACGCTCCCTGTGGAGATACTATAATAACAGACCCACTCAGTGACTCTCCCTGTGGAGATACTATAATAACAGACCAACTCAGTGACTCTCCCTGTGGAGATACTATAATAACAGACCCACTCAGTGACTCTCCCTGTGGAGATACTATAATAACAGACCCACTCAGTGACGCTCCCTGTGGAGATACTATAATAACAGACCCACTCAGTGACTCTCCCTGTGGAGATACTATAATAACAGACCCACTCAGTGACACTCCCTGTGGAGATACTATAATAACAGACCCACACAGTGACTCTCCCTGTGGAGATACCATAATAACTGACCCACGTAGTGACTCTCCCTGTGGAGATAAAATAATAACAGACCCACTCAGTGACTCTCCCGGTGGAGATACTATAATAACAGACCCACACAGTGACTCTCCCTGTGGAGATACTATAATAACAGACCCTATCAGTGACTCTCCATGTGGAGATACTATAATAACAGACCCACTCAGTGACTCTCCCTGTGGATATTCTATAATAACAGACCCACTCAGTGACTCTCCCTGTGGAGATTCTATAATAACAGACCCACTTAGTGACTCTCCCTGTGGAGATACTATAATAACAGACCCACTCAGTGACTCTCCCTGTGGAGATTCTATAATAACAGACCCACTCAGTGACTCTGCCTGTGGAGATAATATAATAACAGACCCACTCAGTGACGCTCCCTGTGGAGATACTATAATAACAGACCCACTCAGTGACCCTCCCTGTGGAGATACTATAATAACAGACCCACTCAGTGACTCTCCCTGTGGAGATACTATAATAACAGACCCACTCAGTGACTCTCCCTGTGGAGATACTATAATAACAGACCCACTCAGTGACTCTCCCTGTGTAGATACTATAATAACAGATCCACTCAGTGACTCTCTCTGTGGAGATACTAAAATAACAGACCCACTCAGTGACTCTCTCTGTGGAGATTCTATAATAACAGACCCACTCAGTGACTCTCCCTGTGGAGATACTATAATAACAGTCCCACACAGTGACTCTCCCTGTGGAGATACGAGAATAACAGACCCACTCAGTGACTCTCCCTGAGGAGATACTATAATAACTGACCCACTCAGTGACACTCCCTGTGGAGATACCATAATAACAGACCCACTCAGTGACTCTCCCTGTGGAGATACAATAATAAAAGGCCCACTCAGTGACTCTCCCTGTGGAGATTCTATCATACAGACCCACTCAGTGACTCTCCTGTGGAGATACTATAATAACAGTCCCACACAGTGACTCTCCCTGTGGAGATACTATAATAACAGATCCACTCAGTGACTCTCCCTGTGGAGATACGAGAATAACAGACCCACTCAGTGACTCTCCCTGTGGAGATACTATAATAACAGACCCACTCAGTGACTCTCCCTGTGGAGATGCTATAATAACAGACCCACTCAGTGACTCTCTCTGTGGAGATACTATAATAACAGACCCACTCAGTGACTCTCCCTGTGGAGATACAATAATAACAGACCCACTCAGTGACTCTCCCTGTGGAGATACTATAATAACAGACCCACTCAGTGACTCTCCATGTGGAGATACTATAATAACAGACCCACTCAGTGACTCTCCCTGTGGAGATACTATAATAACAGACCCACTCAGTGACTCTCCCTGTGGAGATTCCATAATAACAGACCCACTTAGTGACTCTAACTGTGGAGATACTATAATAACGGACCCACTCAGTGACTCTCTCTGTGGAGATACTATCATAACAGACCCACTCAGTGACACTCTCTGTGGAGATACCATAATAACAGACCCACTCAGTGACTCTCCCTGTGGAGATACTATAATAACAGACCCACTCAGTGACTCTCTCTGTGGAGTTACTATAATAACAGACCCACTCAGTGACTCTCTCTGTGGAGATACCATAATAACAGACCCACTCAGTGAATCTCCCTGTGGAGATACTATAATAACAGACCCACTAGGTGACTCTCCCTGTGGAGATACTAGCATAACAGACCCACTCAGTGACTCTCTCTGTGGAGATACCATAATAACAGACCCACTCAGTGACTCTCTCTGTTGAGATACCATAATAACAGACCAACTCAGTGACTCTCCCTGTGGAGATACTATAATAACAGACCCACTCAGTGACTCTCCCTGTGGAGATTCTATAATAACAGACCCACTCAGTGACTCTGCCTGTGGAGATAATATAATAACAGACCCACTCAGTGACGCTCCCTGTGGAGATACTATAATAACAGACCCACTCAGTGACCCTCCCTGTGGAGATACTATAATAACAGACCCACTCAGTGACTCTCCCTGTGGAGATACTATAATAACAGACCCACTCAGTGACTCTCCCTGTGGAGATACTATAATAACAAACCCACTCAGTGACAGTCCCTTTGGAGATACTATAATAACAGACCCACTCAGTGACTCTCCCTGTGGAGATACTATAATAACAGACCCACTCAGTGACTCTCTCTGTGGAGATACTATAATTACAGACCAACTCAGTGACTCTCCCTGTGGAGATACTATAATAACAGACCCACTCAGTGACTCTCCCTGTGGAGATACTATAATAACAGACCCACTCAGTGACGCTCCCTGTGGAGATACTATAATAACAGACCCACTCAGTGACTCTCCCTGTGGAGATACTATAATAACAGACCAACTCAGTGACTCTCCCTGTGGAGATACTATAATAACAGACCCACTCAGTGACTCTCCCTGTGGAGATACTATAATAACAGACCCACTCAGTGACGCTCCCTGTGGAGATACTATAATAACAGACCCACTCAGTGACTCTCCCTGTGGAGATACTATAATAACAGACCCACTCAGTGACACTCCCTGTGGAGATACTATAATAACAGACCCACACAGTGACTCTCCCTGTGGAGATACCATAATAACTGACCCACGTAGTGACTCTCCCTGTGGAGATAAAATAATAACAGACCCACTCAGTGACTCTCCCGGTGGAGATACTATAATAACAGACCCACACAGTGACTCTCCCTGTGGAGATACTATAATAACAGACCCTATCAGTGACTCTCCATGTGGAGATACTATAATAACAGACCCACTCAGTGACTCTCCCTGTGGATATTCTATAATAACAGACCCACTCAGTGACTCTCCCTGTGGAGATTCTATAATAACAGACCCACTTAGTGACTCTCCCTGTGGAGATACTATAATAACAGACCCACTCAGTGACTCTCTCTGTGGAGATACTATAATAACAGATCCACTCAGTGACTCTCTCTGTGGAGATACCATAACAACAGACCCACTCAGTGACTCTTCCTGTGGAGATACTATAATAACAGACCCACTCAGTGACTCACCCTGTGGAGATACTATAATAACAGACCCACTCAGAGACTCTCCCTGTGGAGATACCATAATAACAGACCCACTCAGTGACTCTCCCTGTGGAGATACTATAATAACAGACCCACTCAGTGACTCTCCCTGTGGAGATACTATAATAACAGATCCACTCAGTGACTCTCTCTGTGGAGATACTAAAATAACAGACCCACTCAGTGACTCTCTCTGTGGAGATTCTATAATAACAGACCCACTCAGTGACTCTCCCTGTGGAGATACTATAATAACAGTCCCACACAGTGACTCTCCCTGTGGAGATACGAGAATAACAGACCCACTCAGTGACTCTCCCTGAGGAGATACTATAATAACTGACCCACTCAGTGACACTCCCTGTGGAGATACCATAATAACAGACCCACTCAGTGACTCTCCCTGTGGAGATACAATAATAAAAGACCCACTCAGTGACTCTCCCTGTGGAGATACTATAATAACAGACCCACACAGTGACTCTCCCTGTGGAGATACTATAATAACAGAACCACACAGTGACTCTCCCTTTGGAGATACTAAAATAACAGACCCACTCAGTGACTCTCCCTGTGGAGATTCTATAATACAGACCCACTCAGTGACTCTCCTGTGGAGATACTGTAATAACAGTCCCACACAGTGACTCTCCCTGTGGAGATACTATAATAACAGATCCACTCAGTGACTCTCCCTGTGGAGATACGAGAATAACAGACCCACTCAGTGACTCTCCCTGTGGAGATACTATAATAACAGACCCACTCAGTGACTCTCCCTGTGGAGATGCTATAATAACAGACCCACTCAGTGACTCTCTCTGTGGAGATACTATAATAACAGACCCACTCAGTGACTCTCCCTGTGGAGATACAATAATAACAGACCCACTCAGTGACTCTCCCTGTGGAGATACTATAATAACAGACCCACTCAGTGACTCTCCATGTGGAGATACTATAATAACAGACCCACTCAGTGACTCTCTCTGTGGAGTTACTATAATAACAGACCCACTCAGTGACTCTCCCTGTGGAGATACTATAATAACAGACCCACTCAGTGACTCTCCCTGTGGAGATACTATAATAACAAACCCACTCAGTGACAGTCCCTTTGGAGATACTATAATAACAGACCCACTCAGTGACTCTCCCTGTGGAGATACTATAATAACAGACCCACTCAGTGACTCTCTCTGTGGAGATACTATAATTACAGACCAACTCAGTGACTCTCCCTGTGGAGATACTATAATAACAGACCCACTCAGTGACTCTCCCTGTGGAGATACTATAATAACAGACCCACTCAGTGACGCTCCCTGTGGAGATACTATAATAACAGACCCACTCAGTGACTCTCCCTGTGGAGATACTATAATAACAGACCAACTCAGTGACTCTCCCTGTGGAGATACTATAATAACAGACCCACTCAGTGACTCTCCCTGTGGAGATACTATAATAACAGACCCACTCAGTGACGCTCCCTGTGGAGATACTATAATAACAGACCCACTCAGTGACACTCCCTGTGGAGATACTATAATAACAGACCCACTCAGTGACACTCCCTGTGGAGATACTATAATAACAGACCCACACAGTGACTCTCCCTGTGGAGATACCATAATAACTGACCCACGTAGTGAGTCTCCCTGTGGAGATAAAATAATAACAGACCCACTCAGTGACTCTCCCGGTGGAGATACTATAATAACAGACCCACACAGTGACTCTCCCTGTGGAGATACTATAATAACAGACCCTATCAGTGACTCTCCATGTGGAGATACTATAATAACAGACCCACTCAGTGACTCTCCCTGTGGATATTCTATAATAACAGACCCACTCAGTGACTCTCCCTGTGGAGATTCTATAATAACAGACCCACTTAGTGACTCTCCCTGTGGAGATACTATAATAACAGACCCACTCAGTGACTCTCTCTGTGGAGATACTATAATAACAGATCCACTCAGTGACTCTCTCTGTGGAGATACCATAACAACAGACCCACTCAGTGACTCTTCCTGTGGAGATACTATAATAACAGACCCACTCAGTGACTCACCCTGTGGAGATACTATAATAACAGACCCACTCAGAGACTCTCCCTGTGGAGATACCATAATAACAGACCCACTCAGTGACTCTCCCTGTGGAGATACTATAATAACAGACCCACTCAGTGACTCTCCCTGTGGAGATACTATAATAACAGATCCACTCAGTGACTCTCTCTGTGGAGATACTAAAATAACAGACCCACTCAGTGACTCTCTCTGTGGAGATTCTATAATAACAGACCCACTCAGTGACTCTCCCTGTGGAGATACTATAATAACAGTCCCACACAGTGACTCTCCCTGTGGAGATACGAGAATAACAGACCCACTCAGTGACTCTCCCTGAGGAGATACTATAATAACTGACCCACTCAGTGACACTCCCTGTGGAGATACCATAATAACAGACCCACTCAGTGACTCTCCCTGTGGAGATACAATAATAAAAGACCCACTCAGTGACTCTCCCTGTGGAGATACTATAATAACAGACCCACACAGTGACTCTCCCTGTGGAGATACTATAATACCAGAACCACACAGTGACTCTCCCTTTGGAGATACTAAAATAACAGACCCACTCAGTGACTCTCCCTGTGGAGATTCTATAATACAGACCCACTCAGTGACTCTCCTGTGGAGATACTGTAATAACAGTCCCACACAGTGACTCTCCCTGTGGAGATACTATAATAACAGATCCACTCAGTGACTCTCCCTGTGGAGATACGAGAATAACAGACCCACTCAGTGACTCTCCCTGTGGAGATACTATAATAACAGACCCACTCAGTGACTCTCCCTGTGGAGATGCTATAATAACAGACCCACTCAGTGACTCTCTCTGTGGAGATACTATAATAACAGACCCACTCAGTGACTCTCCCTGTGGAGATACAATAATAACAGACCCACTCAGTGACTCTCCCTGTGGAGATACTATAATAACAGACCCACTCAGTGACTCTCCATGTGGAGATACTATAATAACAGACCCGCTCAGTGACTCTCTCTGTGGAGTTACTATAATAACAGACCCACTCAGTGACTCTCTCTGTGGAGATACCATAATAACAGACACACTCAGTGACTCTCCCTGTGGAGATACTATAATAACAGACCCACTAGGTGACTCTCCCTGTGGAGATACTAGAATAACTGGCCCACTCAGTGACTCTCTCTGTGGAGATACCATAATAACAGACCCACTCAGTGACTCTCTCTGTTGAGATACCATAATAACAGACCAACTCAGTGACTCTCCCTGTGGAGATACTATAATAACAGACCCACTCAGTGACTCTCCCTGTGGAGATTCTATAATAACAGACCCACTCAGTGACTCTGCCTGTGGAGATAATATAATAACAGACCCACTCAGTGACGCTCCCTGTGGAGATACTATAATAACAGACCCACTCAGTGACCCTCCCTGTGGCGATACTATAATAACAGACCCACTCAGTGACTCTCCCTGTGGAGATACTATAATAACAGACCCACTCAGTGACTCTCCCTGTGGAGATACTATAATAACAAACCCACTCAGTGACAGTCCCTTTGGAGATACTATAATAACAGACCCACTCAGTGACTCTCCCTGTGGAGATACTATAATTACAGACCAACTCAGTGACTCTCCCTGTGGAGATACTATAATAACAGACCCACTCAGTGACTCTCCCTGTGGAGATACTATAATAACAGACCCACTCAGTGACGCTCCCTGTGGAGATACTATAATAACAGACCCACTCAGTGACTCTCCCTGTGGAGATACTATAATAACAGACCCACTCAGTGACACTCCCTGTGGAGATATTATAATAACAGACCCACAAAGTGACTCTCCCTGTGGAGATACCATAATAACTCACCCACGTAGTGACTCTCCCTGTGGAGATAAAATAATAACAGACCCACTCAGTGACTCTCCCGGTGGAGATACTATAATAACAGACCCACACAGTGACTCTCCCTGTGGAGGCACTATAATAACAGACCCGCACAGTGACTCTCCCTTTGGAGATACTAAAATAACAGACCCACTCAGTGACTCTCCCTGTGGAGATTCTATAATAACAGACCCACTCAGTGACTCTCCCTGTGGAGATACTATATAACAGACCCACACAGTGACTCTCCGTGTGGAGATACTATAATAACAGATACACTCAGTGACTCTCCCTGTGGAGAAACTATAATAACAGACCCACTCAGTGACTCTCCCTGTGGAGATACTATAATAACAGACCCACTCAGTGACTCTCCCTGTGGAGATACTATAATAACAGACCCACTCAGTGACTCTCTCTGTGGAGATACTATAATAACAGACCCACTCAGTGACTCTCCCTGTGGAGATACAATAATAACAGACCCACTCAGTGACTCTCCCTGTGGAGATACTATAATAACAGACCCTATCAGTGACTCTCCATGTGGAGATACTATAATAACAGACCCACTCAGTGACTCTCCCTGTGGAGATACTATAATAACAGACCCACTCAGTGACTCTCCCTGTGGAGATTCTATAATAACAGACCCACTTAGTGACTCTCCCTGTGGAGATACTATAATAACAGACCCACTCAGTGACTCTCTCTGTGGAGATACTATAATAACAGACCCACTCAGTGACTCTCGCTGTGGAGATACCATAATAACAGACCCACTCAGTGACTCTCGCTGTGGAGATACCATAATAACAGACCAACTCAGTGACTCTCCCTGTGGAGATACTATAATAACAGACCCACTCAGTGACTCTCCCTGTGGAGATACTGTAATAACAGACCCACTCAGTGACGCTCCCTGTGGAGATACTATAATAACAGACCCACTCAGTGACTCTCCCTGTGGAGATACTATAATAACAGACCCACTCAGTGACACTCCCTGTGGAGATACCATAATAACAGACCCACTCAGTGACTCTCCCTGTGGAGATACTATAATAACAGACCCACTCAGTGACTCTCCCAGTGGAGATACTATAATAACAGACCCACTCAGTGACACTCCCTGTGGAGATACCATAATAACAGACCCACTCAGTGACTCTCCCTGTGGAGATACTATAATAACAGACCCACTCAGGGACACTCTCTGTGGAGATACTATAATTACAGACCAACTCAGTGACTCTCCCTGTGGAGATACTATAATAACAGACCCACTCAGTGACTCTCCCTGTGGAGATACTGTAATAACAGACCCACTCAGTGACGCTCCCTGTGGAGATACTATAATAACAGACCCACTCAGTGACTCTCCCTGTGGAGATACTATAATAACAGACCCACTCAGTGACACTCCCTGTGGAGATACCATAATAACAGACCCACTCAGTGACTCTCCCTGTGGAGATACTATAATAGCAGACCCACACAGTGACTCTCCCTGTGGAGATACTATAATAACTGACCCACGTAGTGACTCTCCCTGTGGAGATACTATAATAACAGACCCACTCAGTGACTCTCCCTGTGTAGATACTATAATAACAGACCCACTCAGTAACTCTCCCTGTGGAGATACTATAATAACAGACCCACTCAGTGACTCTCCCTGTGGAGATACTATAATAACAGACCCACTCAGTGACTCTCCCTGTGGATATTCTATAATAACAGACCCACTTAGTGACTCTCCCTGTGGAGATACTATAATAACAGACCCACTCAGTGACTCTCTCTGTGGATATACTATAATAACAGACCCACTCAGTGACTCTCTCTGTGGAGATACCATAAAAGCAGACCCACTCAGTGACTCTCCCTGTGGAGATACTATAATAACAGTCCCACTCAGTGACTCTCCCTGTGGAGATACTATAATAACAGACCCACTCAGTGACTCTCTCTGTGGAGATACCATAATAACAGACCCACTCAGTGACTCTCCCTGCGGAGATACTATAATAACAGACCCACTCAGTGACTCTCCCTGTGGAGATACCATAATAACAGACCCACTCATTGACTCTCCCTGTGGAGATACTATAATAACAGACCCACTCAGTGACTCTCCCTGTGGAGATGCTATAATAACAGACCCACTCAGTGACTCTCTCTGTGGAGATACCATAATAACAGACCCACTCCCTGACTCTCTCTGTGGAGATACCATAATAACAGACCCACTCAGTGACTCTCCCTGTGGAGATACTATAATAACAGACCCACTCAGTGACTCTCCCTGTGGAGATTCTTTAATAACAGACCCACTCTGTGACTCTCCCTGTGGAGATAATATAATAACAGACCGACTCAGTGACTCTCCCTGTGGAGATACTATAATAACAGACCCACTCAGTGACTCTCCCTGTGGCGATACTATAATAACAGACCCACTCAGTGACTCTCTCTGTGGAAATACTATAATAACAGACCCACTCAGTGACTCTCCCTGTGGATATACTATAATAACAGACCCACTCAGTGACTCTCCCTGTGGAGATACTATAATAACAGACCCACTCAGTGACTCTCCCTGTGGAGATACTATAATAACAGACCCACTCAGTGACTCTCCCTGTGGAGATTCTTTAATAACAGACCCACTCAGTGACTCTCCCTGTGGAGATAATATAATAACAGACCCACTCAGTGACTCTCCCTGTGGAGATACTATAATAACAGACCCACTCAGTGACTCTCCCTGTGGAGATACTATAATAACAGACCCACTCAGTGACTCTCTCTGTGGAGATACTATAATAACAGAACCACTCAGTGACTCACTCTGTGGAGATACCATAATAACAGACCCACTCAGTGACTCTCCCTGTGCAGATACTATAATAACAGTCCCACTCAGTGACTCTCCCTGTGGAGATACTATAATAACATACACACTCAGTGACTCTCTCTGTGGAGATACCATAATAACAGACCCACTCAGTGACTCTACCTGTGGAGATACTATAATAACAGACCCACTCAGTGACTCTCTCTGTGGAGATACCATAATAACAGACCCACTCAGTGACTCTCTCTGTGGAGATACCATAATAACAGACCCACTCAGTGACTCTCCCTGTGGAGATTCTTTAATAACAGACCCACTCAGTGACTCTCCCTGTGGAGATAATATAATAACAGACCGACTCAGTGACTCTCCCTGTGGAGATACTATAATAACAGACCCACTCAGTGACTCTCCCTGTGGAGATACGATAATAACAGACCCACTCAGTGACTCTCTCTGTGGAGATACTATAATAACAGACCCACTCAGTGACTCTCTCTGTGGAGATACTATAATAACAGACCCACTCAGTGACTCTCCCTGTGGAGATACTATAATAACAGACCCACTCAGTGACTCTCCCTGTGGAGATACTATAATAACAGACCTACTCAGTGACTCTCCCTGTGGAGATACTATAATAACAGACCCACTCAGTGACTCTCCCTGTGGAGATACTATAATAACAGACCCACTCAGTGACTCTCCCTGTGGAGATACTATAATAACAGACCCACGTAGTGACTCTCCCTGTGGAGATACTATAATAACAGACCCACTCAGTGACTCTACCTGTGGAGATTCTTTAATAACAGACCCACTCAGTGACACTCCCTGAGGAGATAATATAATAACAGACCCACTCAGTGACTCTCCCTGTGGAGATACCATAATAACAGACCCACTCAGTGACTCTCCCTGTGGAGATACTATAATAACAGACCCACTCAGTGACTCTCTCTGTGGAGATACTATAATAACAGACCCATTCAGTGACTCTCTCTGTGGAGATACCATAATAACAGACCCACTCAGTGACTCTCCCTGTGGAGATACTATAATAACAGTCCCACTCAGTGACTCTCCCTGTGGAGATACTATAATAACAGACCCACTCAGTGACTCTCTCTGTGGAGATACCATAATAACAGACCCACTCATCGACTCTACCTGTGGAGATATTAGAATAACAGACCCACTCAGTGACTCTCCCTGTGGAGATACTATAATAACAGACCCACTCAGCGACTCTCTCTGTGGAGATACCATAATAACAGACCCACTCAGTGACTCTCCCTGTGGAGATACTATAATAACAGACCCACTCAATGACTCTCCCTGTAGAGATACTATAATAACAGACCCACTCAGTGACTCTCTCTGTGGAGATACCATAATAACAGACCCACTCAGTGACTCTCTCTGTGGAGATACCATAATAACAGACCCACTCAGTGACTCTCCCTGTGGAGATACTATAATAACAGACCCACTCAGTGACTCTCCCTGTGGAGATTCTTTAATAACAGACCCACTCAGTGACTCTCCCTGTGGAGATAATATAATAACAGACCCACTCAGTGACTCTCCCTTTGGAGATACTATAATAACAGACCCACTCAGTGACTCTCCCTGTGGAGATACTATAATAACAGACCCACTCAGTGACTCTCCCTGTGGAGATACCATAATAACAGACCCACTCATTGACTCTCCCTGTGGAGATACTATAATAACAGACCCACTCAGTGACTCTCCCTGTGGAGATGCTATAATAACAGACCCACTCAGTGACTCTCTCTGTGGAGATACCATAATAACAGACCCACTCCCTGACTCTCTCTGTGGAGATACCATAATAACAGACCCACTCAGTGACTCTCCCTGTGGAGATACTATAATAACAGACCCACTCAGTGACTCTCCCTGTGGTGATTCTTCAATAACAGACCCACTCTGTGACTCTCCCTGTGGAGATAATATAATAACAGACCGACTCAGTGACTCTCCCTGTGGAGATACTATAATAACAGACCCACTCAGTGACTCTCCCTGTGGAGATACTATAATAACAGACCCACTCAGTGACTCTCTCTGTGGAAATACTATAATAACAGACCCACTCAGTGACTCTCCCTGTGGATATACTATAATAACAGACCCACTCAGTGACTCTCCCTGTGGAGATACTATAATAACAGACCCACTCAGTGACTCTCCCTGTGGAGATACTATAATAACAGACCCACTCAGTGACTCTCCCTGTGGAGATTCTTTAATAACAGACCCACTCAGTGACTCTCCCTGTGGAGATAATATAATAACAGACCCACTCAGTGACTCTCCCTGTGGAGATACTATAATAACAGACCCACTCAGTGACTCGCCCTGTGGAGATACTATAATAACAGACCCACTCAGTGACTCTCTCTGTGGAGATACTATAATAACAGAACCACTCAGTGACTCACTCTGTGGAGATACCATAATAACAGACCCACTCAGTGACTCTCCCTGTGCAGATACTATAATAACAGTCCCACTCAGTGACTCTCCCTGTGGAGATACTATAATAACATACACACTCAGTGACTCTCTCTGTGGAGATACCATAATAACAGACCCACTCAGTGACTCTACCTGTGGAGATACTATAATAACAGACCCACTCAGTGACTCTCCCTGTGGAGATACTATAATAACAGACCCACTCAGTGACTCTCCCTGTGAAGATACTATAATAACAGACCCACTCAGTGACTCTCTCTGTGGAGATACCATAATAACAGACCCACTCAGTGACTCTCTCTGTGGAGATACCATAATAACAGACCCACTCAGTGACTCTCCCTGTGGAGATTCTTTAATAACAGACCCACTCAGTGACTCTCCCTGTGGAGATAATATAATAACAGACCCACTCAGTGACTCTCCCTGTGGAGATACTATAATAACAGACCCACTCAGTGACTCTCCCTGTGGAGATACTATAATAACAGACCCACTCAGTGACTCTCTCTGTGGAGATACTATAATAACAGACCCACTCAGTGACTCTCTCTGTGGAGATACTATAATAACAGACCCACTCAGTGACTCTCCCTGTGGAGATACTATAATAACAGACCCACTCAGTGACTCTCCCTGTGGAGATACTATAATAACAGACCTACTCAGTGACTCTCCCTGTGGAGATACTATAATAACAGACCCACTCAGTGACTCTCCCTGTGAAGATACTATAATAACAGACCCACTCAGTGTCTCTCTCTGTGGAGATACCATAATAAAGAACCAACCAGTGACTCTCTCTGTGGAGATACCATAATAACAGACCCACTCAGTGACTCTCCCTGTGGAGATTCTTTAATAACAGACCCACTCAGTGACTCTCCCTGTGGAGATAATATAATAACAGACCCACTCAGTGACTCTCCCTGTGGAGATACTATAATAACAGACCCACTCAGTGACTCTCCCTGTGGAGATACTATAATAACAGACCCACTCAGTGACTCTCTCTGTGGAGATACTATAATAACAGACCCACTCAGTGACTCTCTCTGTGGAGATACTATAATAACAGACCCACTCAGTGACTCTCCCTGTGGAGATACTATAATAACAGACCCACTCAGTGACTCTCCCTGTGGAGATACTATAATAACAGACCTACTCAGTGACTCTCCCTGTGGAGATACTATAATAACAGACCCACTCAGTGACTCTCCCTGTGGAGATACTATAATAACAGACCCACTCAGTGACTCTCCCTGTGGAGATACTATAATAACAGACCCACGTAGTGACTCTCCCTGTGGAGATACTATAATAACAGACCCACTCAGTGACTCTACCTGTGGAGATTCTTTAATAACAGACCCACTCAGTGACACTCCCTGAGGAGATAATATAATAACAGACCCACTCAGTGACTCTCCCTGTGGAGATACCATAATAACAGACCCACTCAGTGACTCTCCCTGTGGAGATACTATAATAACAGACCCACTCAGTGACTCTCTCTGTGGAGATACTATAATAACAGACCCATTCAGTGACTCTCTCTGTGGAGATACCATAATAACAGACCCACTCAGTGACTCTCCCTGTGGAGATACTATAATAACAGTCCCACTCAGTGACTCTCCCTGTGGAGATACTATAATAACAGACCCACTCAGTGACTCTCTCTGTGGAGATACCATAATAACAGACCCACTCAGCGACTCTACCTGTGGAGATATTAGAATAACAGACCCACTCAGTGACTCTCCCTGTGGAGATACTATAATAACAGACCCACTCAGCGACTCTCTCTGTGGAGATACCATAATAACAGACCCACTCAGTGACTCTCCCTGTGGAGATACTATAATAACAGACCCACTCAATGACTCTCCCTGTAGAGATACTATCATAACAGACCCACTCAGTGACTCTCTCTGTGGAGATACCATAATAACAGACCCACTCAGTGACTCTCTCTGTGGAGATACCATAATAACAGACCCACTCAGTGACTCTCCCTGTGGAGATACTATAATAACAGACCCACTCAGTGACTCTCCCTGTGGAGATTCTTTAATAACAGACCCACTCAGTGACTCTCCCTGTGGAGATACTATAATAACAGACCCACTCAGTGACTCTCCCTGTGCAGATACTATAATAACAGTCCCACTCAGTGACTCTCCCTGTGGAGATACTATAATAACATACACACTCAGTGACTCTCTCTGTGGAGATACCATAATAACAGACCCACTCAGTGACTCTACCTGTGGAGATACTATAATAACAGACCCACTCAGTGACTCTCCCTGTGGAGATACTATAATAACAGACCCACTCAGTGACTCTCCCTGTGAAGATACTATAATAACAGACCCACTCAGTGACTCTTTCTGTGGAGATACCATAATAACAGACCCACTCAGTGACTCTCTCTGTGGAGATACCATAATAACAGACCCACTCAGTGACTCTCCCTGTGGAGATTCTTTAATAACAGACCCACTCAGTGACTCTCCCTGTGGAGATAATATAATAACAGACCCACTCAGTGACTCTCCCTGTGGAGATACTATAATAACAGACCCACTCAGTGACTCTCCCTGTGGAGATACTATAATAACAGACCCACTCAGTGACTCTCTCTGTGGAGATACTATAATAACAGACCCACTCAGTGACTCTCTCTGTGGAGATACTATAATAACAGACCCACTCAGTGACTCTCCCTGTGGAGATACTATAATAACAGACCCACTCAGTGACTCTCCCTGTGGAGATACTATAATAACAGACCTACTCAGTGACTCTCCCTGTGGAGATACTATAATAACAGACCCACTCAGTGACTCTCCCTGTGGAGATACTATAATAACAGACCCACTCAGTGACTCTCCCTGTGGAGATACTATAATAACAGACCCACGTAGTGACTCTCCCTGTGGAGATACTATAATAACAGACCCACTCAGTGACTCTACCTGTGGAGATTCTTTAATAACAGACCCACTCAGTGACACTCCCTGAGGAGATAATATAATAACAGACCCACTCAGTGACTCTCCCTGTGGAGATACCATAATAACAGACCCACTCAGTGACTCTCCCTGTGGAGATACTATAATAACAGACCCACTCAGTGACTCTCTCTGTGGAGATACTATAATAACAGACCCATTCAGTGACTCTCTCTGTGGAGATACCATAATAACAGACCCACTCAGTGACTCTCCCTGTGGAGATACTATAATAACAGTCCCACTCAGTGACTCTCCCTGTGGAGATACTATAATAACAGACCCACTCAGTGACTCTCTCTGTGGAGATACCATAATAACAGACCCACTCAGCGACTCTACCTGTGGAGATATTAGAATAACAGACCCACTCAGTGACTCTCCCTGTGGAGATACTATAATAACAGACCCACTCAGCGACTCTCTCTGTGGAGATACCATAATAACAAACCCACTCAGTGACTCTCCCTGTGGAGATACTATAATAACAGACCCACTCAATGACTCTCCCTGTAGAGATACTATCATAACAGACCCACTCAGTGACTCTCTCTGTGGAGATACCATAATAACAGACCCACTCAGTGACTCTCTCTGTGGAGATACCATAATAACAGACCCACTCAGTGACTCTCCCTGTGGAGATACTATAATAACAGACCCACTCAGTGACTCTCCCTGTGGAGATTCTTTAATAACAGACCCACTCAGTGACTCTCCCTGTGGAGATAATATAATAACAGACCCACTCAGTGACTCTCCCTTTGGAGATACTATAATAACAGACCCACTCAGTGACTCTCCCTGTGGAGATACTATAATAACAGACCCACTCAGTGACTCTCTCTGTGGAGATACTATAATAACAGACCCACTCAGTGACTCTCCCTGTGGATATACTATAATAACAGACCCACTCAGTGACTCTCCCTGTGGAGATACTATAATAACAGACCCACTCAGTGACTCTCTCTGTGGAGATACTATAATAACAGACCCACTCAGTGACTCTCCCTGTGGAGATACTATAATAACAGACCCACTCAGTGACTCTCCCTGTGGAAATACTATAATAACAGACCCACTCAGTGACTCTCCCTGTGGAGATACTATAATAACAGACCCACTCAGTGACTCTCCCTGTGGAGATACTATAATAACAGACCCACTCAGTG
This sequence comes from Heterodontus francisci, assembly GCF_036365525.1. Classification (NCBI taxonomy): domain Eukaryota; kingdom Metazoa; phylum Chordata; class Chondrichthyes; order Heterodontiformes; family Heterodontidae; genus Heterodontus; species Heterodontus francisci. Next base: position 375,541 of record NW_027141039.1, read on the forward strand.
ACTCTCCCTGTGGAGATACTAGAATAACAGACCCACTCAGTGACTCTCCCTGTGGAGGTACTATAATAACAGACCCACTCAGTGACTCTCTCTGTGGAGATACTATAATAACAGACCCACTCAGTGACTCTCTCTGTGGAGATACCATAATAACAGACCCACTCAGTGACTCTCCCTGTGGAGATTCTTTAATAACAGACCCACTCAGTGACTCTCCCTGTGGAGATAATATAATAACAGACCCACTCAGTGACTCTCCCTGTGGAGATACTATAATAACAGACCCACTCAGTGACTCTCCCTGTGGCGATACTATAATAACAGACCCACTCAGTGACTCTCTCTGTGGAGATACTATAATAACAGACCCACTCAGTGACTCTCCCTGTGGATATACTATAATAACTGACCCACTCAGTGACTCTCCCTGTGGAGATACTATAATAACAGACCCACTCAGTGACTCTCTCTGTGGAGATACTATAATAACAGACCCACTCAGTGACTCTCCCTGTGGAGATACTATAATAACAGACCCACTCAGTGACTCTCCCTGTGGAGATACTATAATAACAGACCCACTCAGTGACTCTCCCTGTGGAGATACTATACTAACAGACCCACTCAGTGACTCTCCCTGTGGAGATACTATAATAACAGACCCACTCAGTGACTCTCCCTGTGGAGATACTATAATAACAGACCCACTCAGTGACTCTCCCTGTGGAGATACTATAATAACAGACCCACTCAGTGACTCTCCCTGTGGAGATACTATAATAACTGACCCACTCAGTGACTCTCCCTGTGTAGATACTATAATAACAGACCCACTCAGTGACTCTCCCTGTGGAGATACTATAATAACAGACCCACTCAGTGACTCTCCCTGTGGAGATACTAGAATAACAGACCCACTCAGTGACTCTCCCTGTGGAGATACTATAATAACAGACCCACTCAGTGACTCTCTCTGTGGAGATACTATAATAACAGACCCACTCAGTGACTCTCCCTGTGGAGATACTATAATAACAGACCCACCCAGTGACTCTCCCTGTGGAGATACTATAATAACAGACCCACTCAGTGACTCTCCCTGTGGAGATACTGTAATAACAGACCCACTCAGTGACTCTCCCTGGCGAGATACTATAATAACAGACCCTCTCAGTGACTCTCCCTGTGGAGATACTATAATGACAGACCCACTCTGTGCCTCTCCCTGTGGAGATACTATAATAACAGACCGGCTCAGTGACACTCCTTGTGGAGATACGATAATAACAGACCCACTCAGTGACTCTCCCTGTGGAGATAAAATAATAACAGACCCACTCAGTGACACTGAATCCAGGGACAAAAGCAATCCCGTTTCACTCTGTTCATGCCTTTTCCCAGTTAAAATGTGAACTTTGAGTCTCTGATTCGGGACCATGTTCAGGGTTCCAGCCCAGAAACTACTTTGATTGATATTACAGGACAGACAATGTACGCATCCATTTTGGAGGCAGTTGGGTAGTGATAATATCACTGGTCACGTAATCCAGAGGCCCCACCTGATGGCCTGGGGACAGGGGTTCAAATCACCCCTAAACCTTCTAAATTCCAGGGATACACAGTAAAGCTCCATCTACACAGTCCCATTAAACACTCCCAAGCCAAGCACAGTGTGGGGTTAGACACAGAGTAAATTTCCCTCTGCAGTGTCCCATCACACACGCCCAGGGTAGGGGCAGCATGGGGTGAGATACAGAGTAAACACAGGACCCATTGTATTATAGACAGAGAAATGCTCTTGTGCAGTACAAACTGAGAGCGTGTGAAACGCAGCAAAAGCAGAGACGACTCCCAGGGCAGGAACATCATGGGCTGGATACAGAGTGAATCTCGCTCTACGCTCTCCGAAACAGACAGAGAGAGCGATGGAAAGAGAGAAATAGAGACACACAGAAAGAGAGGGTGACTGAGAGTGAAAGAAGGATATTTAACATGGGACATAGGAAGAGGAGGAGGCAATTTAACCACTCAACCCTGTTCCTGCATTCAGTTAGATCAGGGCTGATCTGTGATCTAATTAACACCATATATCCCACCTTTGCCCCTTATCTCTTAATACCTTTGGTTAAAAAGAATCTATCAATCCCAGATTTAAAAATTAACAATGAAGCCAATATGAAACCCAATTTGCAGAAGAGAGTTCCAAAATTGCAAAGAAATCCAAAGGAATGACTGACAGGCTGGGGTTGTTTTCTTTGTAACAGAGGAGGCTGAGGGGAGATTGAGTTGAGGTGCATAAAATTATGAGGGGCCTCGGTAGAGTGGATGGGAGGAACCTATTTCCCTTAACACAGAGGTCCATAAGCGGGGTCATAGATTTCAAAATGTCAACAACAAATATCACGATGGTGTAATAGCTTGATGGATGTTTAAAATGGAGGATATTTCCTCTGCATCTCTCCTGATGTTTCTCTCTCCGTACCTATCTCTGATATGGCTGTGCACACAGCAGTGAAGAATTATGTCAAATTAATATATCTTACATTCTCCCTTTCAATCCATCCCATCAATCTCTCTCTCTCCAACCTTGTCCCTATCCACAGCACTCCCGATTTCTGCATATCTAACCCTCTCTCCCTCTGTCTCTCTCCTAGTGTCAGAGATAGCAGGAGGGAGAGACAGAGCGAGGAAGACAGAGAGAGAATGTTGAAGGAACTGTACTCTGTTCCTAAGCTGTGCTGAACCTGCTCTCAGAGTGTTTGATGGGCTACATTAATCGGCCGTGTACATTCCTGTGTCAGGCTGTGAAGAAGCAGAGCATGTTCAGTACACAACGGGTCAAAGGGAATGATTCACTCCTGTCTGCTATTCGGAAGAGAGACGGACATTAACATCAAGACTGCGTTTGACCGAATGTGACATCGAGGAGCCCGAGTAAAACTGAAGTCAGTGGGAATCCGCTGGTTGGAGTCATACCGAGCACAAAGGAAGATCGTTGTGGTTGTTGGAGGTCAGTCATCTCATTCCCAGGACATAGCTGCAGGAGCTCCTCAGGGTAGTGTCCGAGGCTCAACCATCTTCAGCTGCTCCCTCAATGAGCTGCCCTCCATCGTCAGGCCAGAAGTAGGGATGTTCACTGATGATTGCACAGTGTTCAGATCCATTCGCACCTCCTCAGATCATGAAATCCCAGCAGGAAATGTTGGAAATACTGAGCAGGTCAGGCAGCATCTGTGGAGACAGAAACAGAGTTAGTGATTCAGCTCGATGATTTCCAGATTTCCAGCATCCACAGTATTTTGCCTCAGATAATGAAGCAATCCATAGCCACATGCACCAAGACCCAGACAACATTCAGGTTTGGGCCGACCAGTGGGAAATAACATTCATATCACACAAGTGCCAGGCAATGACCATCTGCAACAAGAGAGAATCCAACCACCTCCCCTTGGCATTCAAAGCATTATCCCATCACTGAACCCCCCAGCATCAACATCCTGGGGAAACACTGACATCAAACTTAACTGAACGAAACACATCAATAGTTTCTTCATCCAGTTACTGGCGGGAGTCTGGAACTCACTGCCTGAAAGGATTAGTATAAAATATGTGGTTGATGGCTGGCACAGACTGGGTGGGCCGAAGGGCCTGTTTCAGTACTGTATCTCTCTGTGACTCTGTGACTCTAAAGGATGGTAGAGGCAGAAACCCTCATCACATTTAAAACAATCTCTTGGATATGTACTTGAAGGAATAACTTCTCCATATTTAACGTGGGTAAGGAATAACTCTTCTCGTCTGCACTGCCCCATCGAACAACTCAGAGAAGGTACAGCACGGGTTAGATACAGAGAACAGCTCCGTTTAAACATTCCCTCGAGTGTCAGACTAACCCGGGTCAATCACAGTACCTGGTTCAGCCTCAAGACTCACCTGCCTCAGTCACTGAGACGCTCCTTTATCACTTGCCTCAATGTAAGCGGATGCCGGGTTTGGGAGCAGAACAGGCACACGGGATTAGGACGACTGCTCATGTGGAGGATAAGCATTAGTAGTCCCTCAGAGAAGCAGAACAGACCAGCAAGACTCAGAAAAGGAAACTTGTGTTGAATTTGAGAGTCTTGCAATGTGGAATGCTTTAGTATTTGGTGAGAATGTTGAGCCAGTGAAATTTTGCCCCAGTGGGATGAATAGATACTATATGACTTTATTACAACAGTAAGGTACCGTATGTACTGTAAATATGGACTGAAATAACAATGTAACTGATCAATTTTCAGCTGTATTTTATGACTACAGTTATACCTCCTATCTTGTGAGAATGTACATAAGACACGATGGGATGAAGTCAAAGTGGACACTGTTGAATTTGCTAGCTTGATCTTTGTGGGAACACAAGGGTTAAGTAGGTTAAAAATATTAAATGGTCAATTCACTTGTTGAAGTAAACACTCAACAGAAATGGGTATGGAATGTCCTATGTGCTGCATTCCTACTCCTACATCTGTCCTGTCCGGACCCCTCATGATTTTGAACACCTCTATCAAATCTAATCTCAACTTTCTCTTCTCTATGGAGAGCAACACCAGCTTCTCCAATCTATCCACGTAACTGAAGTCTCTTAACCCTGGAACCTTGCTCGTGAATAGTTTCTGCACCCTCTCTAATGCCCCCACATCCTTCCTAAAGTACGGTGTCCAGAATTGGACACAATACTAGTTGAGGATAAAGCAGTGTTTTATAAAGCTTCATCGTAACCTCCTTGCTTTTAAACTGTAAGCCTCGATTTACGACGCCAGGCATCTCATATGCCTTTTAACCACTTTCTCAACGAACCCTGCCACCTTCAATTTGTGCACAGATATCCCCAGCTCTCTCTGTTCCTGCACCCACTTTCTTCTGTTCTTAGGTTCTCATGACAGAGAGGGGCAGGAGGACAGGTAGGTCTAGAAAGGAGGGGGAGAGAGAGCAAACAAACAGGAAGCGTCTCTGGGAACACCACCACCTGCAAGTTTCCCTTCAATTCGCACACCATCCTGACTTGGAACTATATCGACGTTCCTTCACTGTCACTGGGTCAAAATCCTGGAACTCCCTTCCCGCGTGGACTGCAGCGGTTCAAGGGCAAATAGGGATGGGCAATAAATGCAGGCCTGGCCAGTAACTCATTCATCCAACAAATGAATAAAGAAAATAAAAATTTGACACCGAGTCACTTCAGGAGATATTGTACTAGACGACCAAAAACTTGGTCAGAGGTTGGCTTGAGGGAGCGTCTTCAAAGAGGAAAGAGAGTTAGTTAGACGGAGAGGTTTAGGAAAGGAATTACAGAGTTAGGGACTTGGCATCTTGAAGGCACGGCCACCAATGCTGGAACAATTCAAATTGGGGATCCTCAAGAGGCCGGAATTAGAGGATCGCAGATACTGGTGGATTGTGGAGCTGGAGGAGATTGCAGAGATAGGGAGGGGTCATTTGTGGAGGACAGTTCCAAACTTCTACCACCCTTTGTGTGTAGATGTGTTAATAAATTTCACCCTTGAAAGGGTTTTGGACTAATTTTCAATTTTTCCACTGTCCCCTTCGTACGAAACTCCTCCAACCAGTGAGAAGAGTTTCTCGCTATCTACCCCATCAGTTTCCAGTATTGTCCTGTAAACTTTGATCAAATCACCCCTCACCCTTCGAAATTCCAAGGATACAGAGTAAAGCTCCGTCTGAACTGTCCCTTCAAATGCTGCCAAGCCAAGTACAACCTGGAGTTATCGACAAAGGAAATCTCTGTCCTCTCTGTTCTATCAAACACTAGCAGGGCAGGTACAGTGTGGGGTTCGATACAGAATAAAGCTGCCTTTCTTTATGCCTCTCTTTCTCCTCCTCCATCCAGATGGAGGGAGTAACAGTGAGAAAGACAGGGATAGATATAGAGAGGGAAGAACAGAGAGAGGGAAGGATAGCAATGGCGAGAGATTACCGGAGAGAAAGAGGAAGAGATTGGGATGGAGTTTGGTTAAGGAAAATCCCAAAGCCTTTTACTCATATATAAGGAGCAAGAGGGTAACTAGAGAAAGGATTGGCCCACTCAAGGACAAAGGAGGAAAGTTATGCGTGGAGTCAGAGAAAATGCGTGAGATTCTAAACGAGTACTTTGCATCGGTATTCACCGAGGAGAGGGACATGACGGATGTTGAGGTTAGGGACAGTTGTTTGATTACTCTAGGTAAAGTCGGCATAAGGAGGGAGGAAGTGTTGGGTATTCTAAAAGGCATTAAGGTTTAGAAGTCCCCAGGTACGGATGGTATCTATCCCAGGTTACTGTGGGAAGCGAGAGAGGAAATAGTTGGGGCCTTAACAGATATCTTTGCAACTTCCTTAAAAACGGGTGAGGTCCCGGAGGACTGGAGAATTGCTAATGTTGTCCCCTTGTTTAAGAAGGGTAGCAGGGATAATCCAGGTAATTATAGACCAGTGAGCCTGACGTCAGTGGGAGGGAAGCTTCTGGAGAAGATACTGAGGGATAAGATCTATTCCCATTTGGAAGAAAATGGGCTTATCAGTGATAGGCAACATGGTTTTGTGCAGGGAAGGTCATGTCTTACCAACTTAATAGAATTCTTTGAGGAAGTGACAAAGTTGGTTGATGAGGGAAGGGCTGTAGATGTCGTATACATGGACTTCAGTAAGGCGTTTGATAAGGTTCCCCATGGTAGGCTGATGGAGAAAGTGAAGGCTCATGGGGTCCAAGGTGCACTAGCTAGATGGATAAAGAACTGGCTGGGCAACAGGAGACAGAGAGTAGCAGTGGAAAGGAGTTTCTCAAAATGGAGACGTGTGACCAGTGGTGTTCCACAGGGATCCGTGCTGGGACCACTGTTGTTTGTGATATACATAAATGATTTGGAGGAAAGTACAGGTGGTCTGATTAGCAAGTTTGCAGACGACACTAAGATTGGTGGAGTAGCAGATAGTGAAAGGGACTGTCAGAGAATACAGCAGAATATAGATAGATTGGAGAGTTGAGCAGAGAAATGGCAGATGGAGTTCAATCAGGGCAAATGCGAGGTGATGCATTTTGGAAGATCTAATTCAAGAGTGAACTATACAGTAAATGGAAAAGTCCTGGGGAAAATTGATGGACAGAGAGATTTGGGTGTTCAGGTCCATTGTTCCCTGAAGGTGGCAACGCAGGTCAATAGAGTGGTCAAGAAGGCATACGGCATGCTTTCCTTCATCGGACGGGGTATTGAGTACAAGAGTTGGCAGGTCATGTTACAGTTGTATAGGACTTTGGTTCAGCCACATTTGGAATACTGCGTGCAGTTCTGGTCGTCACATTACCAAAAGGATGTGGATGCTTTGGAGAGGGTGCAGAGGAGGTTCACCAGGATGTTGCCTGGTATGGAGGGCGCTAGCTCTGAAGAGAGGTTGAGTAGATTAGGATTATTTTCATTAGAAAGACGGAGGTTGAGGGGGGACCTGATTGAGGTGTACAAAATCATGAGAGGTATAGACAGGGTGGATAGCAAGAAGCTTATTCCCAGAGTGGGGGATTCAATTACAAGGGGACACGAGTTCAAAGAGAAAGGGGAAAAGTTTAGGGGGGATATGCGTGGAAAGTTCTTTACGCAGAGTGTGGTGGGTGCCTGGAACGCATTGCCAGCGGAGGTGGTAGACGCAGGCACGATAGCGTCTTTTAAGATGTATCTAGCCAGATACATGAATGGGCAGGAAGTAAAGAGATACAGACCCTTAGAAAATAGGCGACAGGTTTAGATAGAGGATTTGGATCGGCGTAGGCTTGGAGGGCCGAAGGGCCTGTTCCTCTGCTGTGATTTTCTTTGTTCTTTGAGTGTGTCGGTCAGTGTTCCTGCAAAGCTGTGTGCAGCAGCCTGGAAGGTACCACGCAGGTCCTGTTCCGTGATAAATAACACACATCTTCGAAGATTCATAAAAATGTAAAGCGACTGCACACGGGACAATAAAACTGGCCGTGCGCAACAACTACATTTTTATTGGGAACGTTGGAGCCAGATGTAGCTCAGTGGGTAATAATCCTGCCTCTGAGTTATACGTTTGTGGGTTCAGGTCTGAACATAAAATCGAGGCTGATGCCACCCAACAGAAAATCAGAACAAACCAGAGAGACTCAGAAAAGGAAACTTGTGTTGAATTTGTGAGCCTCGCTTTCTGGAATGTTTTAGTGTTTAGTCAGAATGTTGACCCAGTGAAATTTTGCCCCTGTGGGATGAGAGTTATCTGAATGGAGATTATAACATCTTATTGCAACATGAAGGTACCGTGCGTACTGAGTATATCAGCATTTGCAGAGTCCATCATATAAAATACTTTACTGGGTGTGGGATCAGGGTTTGATATTTCCAAAACACTGAGGGAAACTCTAACTTTTAATCAGCCCTGGGAGGAAAGTAAACCTGGAGACTTTCAAACAGTAATCAATGTCAGATTTGATCAATTATTAGGGATTCATCAATTTAGTATACAAAGCAGACAGAATATGCTGTTAATTAGCGGGATACGGGTTTTTTTACACCAGCCTGCATAAGGAAGTGTACCCTCTGCAGTTGTGGTATCACCAAAAGCAGCCAACTTAAAATGGCAGATTGATGTATGTGGTGTTTTACCGAGGTTCTGAGAGAGGGGAGAGAAACAGGCATAGACACAGACAGACACACACCCACAGAGAAAGACACGCACCAACACGCACACAAACAGACTGCCCCAGGGACAGAGAGCGACAGAGAATATTTCAATTTCCAAAAGGCATTCGAGAAGGTCAATCTTAGATTTAAAAATGAACAATTGATTTTGCATTTATGGTCGTTTACAGAAGACAGTTCCAAACTAACACCACCTTTAGTCTGTAGAGGTGTTTCCTCACTTCACTCCTGAAAGGTCTGCCTCTAATTTTGAGACTATGCTCACCAGTCCCAGACTCCTCCAAACATAAAAACGGACAGTAAAACTTTCTATCGGGACATAAAAAGGAATCTTTTGGCTGAGACAAATGTGGGTCCATTACAGGCAGAGTCAGGGGAATTTATAATGGGGAAGAGAGAAATGAGAGTGAAGCTAAATGATAACTTTGTGTCTGTCTTCACTGAGGAAGATACAAGAAATCTCCCAGAATTGTAGATCCCAGGGATTGGGGGAATGAGGAATTGAAGGAAATTAGTATTAGTGAGAAGGTTGTATTGGAGAAATTAATGGGGCTGAAGGTTGATAAGTTCCCAGGACCTGAGATTCGACATCCCAGAGTGTTGAACGAGGTAGCTATGGAGATAATGGATGCATTGGTGATCATCTTCCAAAATTCTATACTTTCTGGAACGGGTCCTGCAGATTGGAAAGTAGCAAATGTCAGCACTCTATTTAAGAAGGGAGGGAGAGAGAAAACAGGGAATTTCAGACCTGTTAGCCTTCCATCAGTGATTGGGAAAAGGATAGAATCTCTTCTAAAGGATGTGATAAATGGATACTTGGATAATAATGATCTGATTGGGCATCGTCAACATGGATTTAGGAATGGGAAATCATGTTTGACGAACCCGTTGGAGTTTTTGAGGATGTTCCAGCAGAATTAATAAAGGTGGACGTTGTGTACTTGGATCTTCCGAAGGCTTTTGATAAAGTCTCCCACAGAAAACTGGTTAGCAAAATTAAAGCACATGGGACAGGAGGTAATATACTTGCATGGATGCAGGATTGGTTAACAGGCAGAAAACAGAGAGTAGGAATGAACGGGTCATTCTCCCATTGGCAGACTGTGACCGCAAGGATCAGTACTCGGGCCCCAGCTGTTCACAATATACTTCAATGATTTGGATGTGGGGACCAAATGTAATATTCCCAAGTGCTCAGATGACAAAAGTTGGGAATGCGTGTTGTGAAGAAGATGCAAAGCGACTGCAAGGGGATTTGGTCAGACTTAGTGAGTGGGCAAGAACGTGGTGGATGGAATATAATGTGGAAAAATGAGAGGTTAACCATTTTGGAAGGAAAAATAGATGTGCAGAATATTTCTTAGATGGTAAGAGATTAGAAAGTGTAGATGTACAAAGTGACCTGGGTGTCCCCGTCAATAAGTCACTGAAAGCTAATATGCAGGTGCACAAAGCAATTAAGAAGACTAATGGTATGTTAGCCTTCATCACAAGAGGATTTGAGTCCAGGAGTTGTGAAGTCTTACTTCAATTGTATAGAACCTTGGTTAGACCGCACCTGGAGTAATGTGTGCAGTTTTGGTCCCCTTACCTTAGGAAGGATATTATTGCCAGAGAGGGAGTGCAATGAAGGTTCACCAGACCTGTTTCCAGGATGACGGGACTGTCCTATGAAGATAGATTGGGGAAACTAAGGCTGTATTCTCTAGAGTTTCAAAGAATGAGGGATCATCTCATTGAAACCAACACATACTTAATGGGATAGACAGGGTAGATGTTTCTCCTGGTTGAGGAGTCTAGAATCAGGGGACACGATTTCAAAATAAGGGTCAAGCCACTTAGGGCAGAGATGAGGAGAATTTTCCTTACTCAGAGGGTTGTGAATCTTTGGAATTCTCTACTCCAGTGGGCTGTGGAAGTTTAGTCATTGAGTATGTTTAAAGCAGAGATTGACAGATTTCGAAATACAAATGACATGAAGGAATGTGGGGATATTGTGGGAAAAAGACATTGAAGAGGATGATCAACCATGATAGTATTGAATGGCAGAGCAGGCTCGATGGGCTGAATGGCCTACTCCTCTTCCTATGTTCCAAAGCAGCTGAAATAGTTTCTTCCAAGCTACCCCATCAGTTCCCCTTAATATCTCAACAACTTTGAGTAAATCACCTGGATCCTCCTAAATTCCAGGGAATAAATCCATAGTTTGTGTAGTATCACCTTGTAATTTAACCCTTGGAGTCCAGTTATCATTCTGGTAAATCTACACTGCACTCAGATGGAAACAGACTCCCCCCCAAGTCTCTTTAGACCTCCAGTATTTCTAACTTTTTACCATTTATAACGTACTCTGTTCCAGTATTTTTTTTTACCGACATTGAAATCTCTCTTCCACAGTTTTGCCCATTTATTTAAGATAATAATATCTCTTTGAAATTTGATGCTTCCAGCTACACTGCTTACAATGCTGCCTATTTTGGTGTCATTGACAAACTTGGGTATGTGGCATTCTACCACATCATCTTAAATCATTAATAAATACAGCAAAACTGAGACACACACAGGCTTTGCACTCGTAGACAGGAGTGAATCATTCCATCCTGGAGGTTTTTTAATTCAAGATTTATGTTTATTTAAAGAAAAAAACAGAATTCAAATTCACAACAGCCCTGTGTGAACTCCTGCTTTTTCAATCATCAGCACAGGCCTTCAAATTAAAACCCATAAAAAGAGATTCATTTTCCTACTGCTGTTGTCTGACTGTCTCAGGTTTTGTATATTGTTCCCTTCTCCTCTTCTTCCATGTGTCTGAGGTCTTTGAAGTTTGTCAGACATTGGTAAACTACTTCATGTGGTGTTCTGTCAATACCTTCAATTCTGAGCATCTGCAAAGGACACAATTCAAATTCTCACCTTATTGCATCAACCAAAACCTGCAGGTCCATTCAAACTCCGCTATTTCCTGTCTCTGCAAAGATCGCTCACACTTCCACAATGCAGGAATGTCTGAATGGAAACAGCTTTTGACACATTTCTCAACACGTTTACTGACACTTTTCAGGATGAAGCTACATTCAACTGAATGCCAGGATCTGTTTCTCTGTCAAGTTTAAAGCACTAACCTTACATTAGTGAGGAGTCAGTCTCTGAAATAAATGTCCCAGTGTTGGTGTTCTATCATGAAATATCCACTGTAAACAAACCTAAAATAGCTGACTGATGTCCTGTGAGAGGAGGGAAAGAGGGAGACATCAGACCGAGAGGGTGTCTCAGACACAGAGAGTGATAGCAGGATACTTGACAGAGGACAGAGGAAGAGGAGACCATTTAGCCCCTCAACTCTGTTCTGTCATTCAATGAGATCATGGCTGATCTGTGATCGAACTCCATGTACCCGTCTTTGCCCCATATCACTTAATACCTTTTGTTAGCAAAAATCTATCAAACTCAGATTTAATAATTAACAAGTGTCTCAGCATCAATTGCTGTTTGTTGGAGAGAGTTCCAAACCGATACCATACCTGGTGTGTTGAAGTGTTTCTTTATTTCACTCCTGAAAGTTTTTTAGTCTATGTTTAAATTTTTAGACTATGTCCCCAAGTTCTGGACTCCGCAGCTAGTGGGAATAGTTTCTATCTGTCTACCCGATCAGTTTCCCTTAACATTCTGAAAACCTTCATCAAATCACCCCTTAGTCTTCGAAATTCCAGGGATACAGAGTAAAGCTCCATTTACACTGTCCCATTAGACAATCGCAAGCCAAGCACAGTGTGGGCTTAGACACAGAGTAATTTACCCTCTGCACTGTCCCATCACACACTCCCAGGACAGGGGCAGCATGAGGTTAGATACAGAGTAAAGACAGGGCCTATTGTATTATAAACAGAGAAATGGTCTTGTGCAGCACAAACTGATACCGGGTGAAATGCAGCAGAAGCAGAGACACACACACAGATACAGACACTAATACACACACAAACCGACACACAGAGACTGCACAATCTGCACATCAGTAAAAATCACCCAACAGAACCATCATCAAATAGCCCCATGTTCTGTCCAAACCAGTGTTGGGCGTTTTGTGTTCTTGTGTGTTCCATTTCACCAGACTGCCTCTATCCTCCTGAAGTCTGCTGCTAGTCCCTTCCATGTTTATTACATTGCAGATGTCACAAACATTGGCAAATGTTGAAGTTATGCCCTGTAAACACAAGTCCAAGTCATTAGTATATATCAAAAAGAGCAGTGATCCTAATATAAACCTCCACTGTATACCGCCCTCCAGTCTGAAACAACCATTGTCCACTCTCTCAGCAATGTCGTATCCACTCAGCCACTGCCCCTTTCATCCATGGAGCACCAATATTGCTAACTAGTCAATTAGGAGGCACCATTGAGTCCTCCTCAATGAGGACACTCGTCCCAGACCTCTCTGTTTCTAATCTCCCATCAACGTTTCCTGGACAGGTACAGCATGGATTAGATACAAAGTAATGCTCCTGTCCCATCCAACAGTCCCAAGGCAGGAACATCAAGGGGTGGATACAGAGTGAATTTCGCTCTGCACTGTCCGAAACAGAGAGAGGCAGAAAGAGAGAAACAGAGAGACACAGACTGACAGGGTGACTGATAGCGAAAGAAGGATATTTAACATCGGACATAGGAAGAGGAGGAGGCAATTTAACCCCTCAACATTTTTCCAGCATTTAATGAGATCAGGACTGATCTCTGATCTAACTAACACCAGATATCCCACCTTTGCCCTTTATCTCTTAATACCTTTGGTTAACAAGAATCTATCAATACCAGTCTTAAAAATTAACAATTAAGCCAGCATGAATTCCTGTTTGCAGAAGAGATTTCCAAAATTGCAAAGAAATCCAAAGGAATGATTGGAGAGGCTGGGGTTGTTTTCTTTGGAACAGAGGAGGCTGAAGGGAGATTGAGTTGAGGTGTATAAAATTATGAGGGGCCTCGATAGAGTGGATAGGAATGACCTATTTCCCTTAGCACAGAGGTCCATAAGCGGGGACATAGATTTCAAAATTTCCACAACCAAAAACATGATGGTTTGATGGCTCCCACAGTGGAATAGCTTTCTGGATGTTTAAAATGGAAGATATTCTCTCTGGATCTCTCCTGATGTTTCTCTCTCCATACCTGTCTGTTAGATGTGTGTACACACAGCAGTGAAGGATTGCATCAAATTAATATATCTTACATTCTCCTTTTCGATCCATCCCAACAATCTGTCTCTCTCCAACCTTGTCCCTCTCTCCAGCACTCTCTCTGTCTGTATATCTCACCCTCTCTCCCTCTGTCTCCGTCCCAGTGTCAGAGATAGCAGGAGGGAGAGACAGAGAGGAGGACAGAGAGAGACACAGAGAAAACCCCCAGATTCTCCAATCTATCCACGTAACTGAAGTCCCTTATCCATGGAACCTTGCTCGTGGACCTTTTCTGCACCCTCTCTAATGCCCCCACATCCTTCCTAAAGTGTGGTGTCCAGAATTGGACCATACTCCAGTTGAGGTGAAAGCAATGATTTACGAAGGTCCATCATATCTCTCTTGTTTTGTATTCTATGTCTCTATTTATAAATCCCAGGACTGACCCCTTATGCCTTCTAATCACTTTCACAACCTGCCCCGCCACCTTCAGTGATTGGTGCACAAATACCCCCCCAGATATGTCTGTTTCTGCACCCCCTGTTAGAATTGTATTCTTTAGTTTCGATTGCCTCTCCTCCTTCTTCCTGCCTGTGGAGATGGAAGATGTGGGCATGGTTCAGAATGAATACATTGTATCTATCTTCACAAAAGAGGGAACGACACAGACATTGTAGTCAAGGAGGAGGAGTTTGAAATATTGGCTGGGATCAACATACTGAGAGGTCACATTAAGGGTTTCAACATCTTTGAAAGCTGATAATTCACCAAGTTGTTAAGTGGTGTAAGGGAGGAAATAGAGGAGGCTCTGACCATCATTTTCCAATCCTCTCTGGTTACAATCCAAACTAGTGTCTTATACAAGTTCGAACATAACTTCCTTGCTCTTGTAATCTGAGCCCTATTAATAAAGCCCAGGATACTGTACACTTTATCAACCACTCTCTCAACCTGTCCTGCCAGCTTCAATGGCTTATGCACATATACACCCAGCTCCCTCTTCTCCTGCAACCCCTTCAGAATTGTAACCTCTATTCTATATTGCCTCTCCATGTTCTTCCTACCAAAATTAATCATTCACATTTCTCCACATGGAACCTCATGTGTCACTTGTCCACCCATTCCACCAACTTGTCTATGTCCTTTTGAAGTTCAACACTATCCTCCTCACAGTTCACAATGCTTCCAAGTTTCGTATCATCTTCCAACTTTGGAATTGTGCCCTGTACACAGAGGTCTAGGTCATTAATATATATCAGGAAAAGCAAGGGTCCCAACACTGATCCCTGGGGAACTCCACTACAAACCATCTTCCAGCCCGAAAAACATCCATGTACAACTATTCCCGGTTTCCCGTCTCTCAGCCAGTTTTGTATGCATGTTGCTACCGTCCCATTTATTCACTGAGCTGTAATTTTGTGCAGCTCTGTATCAAATGCCCTCTGGTAGACCATGTAAACCAAAGAGACAGAGGAAGATGAGGAGGCACTTTAACCCTTCGACCCTGTTCCAGCATTCAGTGAGATCAGGGCTGATCTCTGATCTAACGAACACCATAGATCCCACCTTTGCCCCTGATCTCTTAATACCTTTGGTTAACAAGAATCTATCAATCCCAGATTTAAAAATGAACAAGTGTCTCAGCATCAATTACTGTTTGTGGAAGAGAGTTCCAAACTGATACCACACCTGGTGTGTTGAAGTGTTTCTTCATTTCACTCCTGAATGTTTTTAGATGATGTTTAGATTTTTAGATTATGCCCACAAGTTCTAGACTCCGCAGCCAGTGGGAATATTTTATCTCTGTCTACTCGATCAGTTTCACTTATTATTCTGAAAACTTTGATCTAGTCATGCCTTAACCTTCTAAATTCCGTAGATACACAGTAAAGCTCCATTTACACTGTCCCATTAATCACTTCCAGGGCAGGGGCAGCATGGGGTGAGACACAGAGTAAAGACAGGGCCTATTGTATTCTAAACAGAGTAATGGTCTTGTGCAAGACAAACCGAGACCGGGTGCAACGCAGCATAAGCAGAGACCACTCCCAGGGCAGGAACATCATGGGGTGGATACAGAGTGAATCTCGCTCTACGCAGTCTGAAACAGACGGAGAAATAGATAAAAAGAGAGAAACAGAGAGACACAGACAGACAGGGTGTCTGAGAGTGAAAGAAGGATATTTAACATCAGACATAGGAAGATGAGGAGGCAATTTAACCCCTCAACCCTGTTCCAGCATTCAGTGAGATCAAGGCTGATCTGTGATCTAACTAACACCATATATCCCACCTTTGCCCCTTATCTCTTAATACCTTTGGTTAACACGAATCTATCAATCGCAGATTTAAAAATTAACAATTAAGCCAGCATGAAATCCTATTTTCAGAACAGAGATCCAAAATTGCAAAGAAATCCAAAGGAATGATTGGACAGGCTGGGGTTGTTTACTTTGGAACAGAGGAGGGTGAAGGGAGATTGTGTTGAGGTGTATAAAATTATGAGGGGCCTCGATAGAGTAGATAGGAAGTACATATTTCCCTTAGCACAGAGGTCCATAAGCGGGGACATAGATTTCAAAATGAACACAACCAATATCATGATGGTGTGATGGCTCCCACAGTGGAATAACCTGATTGATATTTAAAATGGACGATATTCCCTCTGTATCTCTCCTGATGTTTCTCTCTCCATACCTATCTCTTATATGTCTGTGCGCACAGCAGTGAAGGATGGTCTCAAATGAATACATCTTACATTCTCCCTTTCAATCCATCCCATCAATCTCTCTCTCTGCAACCTTGTCCCTCTCTACAGCCCTGTCTCTGTCTGCATATCTAACCCTCTCTCCCTCTGTGTCTCTCCCAGTGTCAGAAACAGCAGGAGGGAGAGATATAGAGAGGAAGACAGAGAGTGACACAGAGAACAACCCTGGCTTCTCCAATTTCCCAGAGATGAAATGAAGGGATAATTTCTGCACATCTACCCTGTCCCATCGAATACACTCAGAGAAGGTACAGCACGGGTTAGATACAGAGTACAGCTCCGTTTAAACATTCCCTGGAGTGTCGGATTAACCCGGGTCACTCACTGTGCCTGGCTCAGGCTCAAGACTCACCTGCCTCAGTCACTGAGACGCTCCTGTATCACTTGTCTTAATATAAGTGGATGCCGGGTTTGGGAGCAGGACAGTCACACGGGATTAGGACGACTGCTCATGTGGAGGATAAGCATCAGTAATCCCTCAGAGAATCAGAACAGACCAGCGAAACTCAGAAAAGGAAACTTGTGTTGAATTTGAGAGTCTTGCATTGTGGAATGTTTTAGCATTTGGTGAGATTGTTGAGCCAGTGACATTTTGCCCCAGTGGGATGAATAGATACTATATGACTTTATTATAACAGTAAGGTACCGTGTGTACTGTAAATATGGACTGAAATAACAATGTAACTGATCAATTTTCAGCTGAATACTGTGACGACAGTTAGAGTCATAGAGTTATACAGCACAGAAACAGGCCCTTCGGCCCATCGTGTTCCGTGCCCACCATCAAGCACCTACCCATTCTAATCCCATTTTCCAGCACTTGGCCCGTAGCCTTGTATGCTACAGCATTTCAAGTGCTCATCTAAACACTTATTAAATGTTGTGAGGGTTCCTGCCTCTACCACGGCTTCAGGCAGAACGTTCCAGATTCCAACCACCCTCAGGGTGAAATAAAGTGTCCTCAAATCCCCTCTAAATATCCTGCCGCTTACCCTTAAATCTGTGCCCCCTGGTTATTGACCCCTCCGCTAAGGGAAAAAGTTTCTTCCTATCTAACCTATCAATTCCCCTCATAATTTTGTATACCTTAATCATGTCCCCCCTCATCCTTTGCTGCTCGAAGGAAAACAAACCCAGCCTTTCCAGTCTCTCTTCATAGCTGAAATGCTCCAGCTCAGGCAACATCCTGGTGAATCTCCTTTGCACCCTCTCCAGTGCAATCACATCCTTCCTATGGTGTGGCACCCAGAACTGTACAGAATCCACCAGCTGTGGCCGAACTAGTGTTTTACACAGCTCCATCATAACCTTCCTGCTCTTATACTCTGTGCCTTGGCTAATAAAGGCAAGTATCCCATATGCCTTCCTAACCACGTTATCTACCTGTGCTGCTGCCTTCAGTGATCTATGGACAAGTACACCAAGGTCCCTCTGACACTCTGTACTTCCTATGGTCCGACCATCCATTATATATTCCCTTGCCTGGTTAGCCCTCCCAAAGTGCATCGCCTCAGACTTCTCAGGATTAAATTCCATTTGCCACTGCTTTGCCCATCTTACCAGCCCATCTATATAGTCCTGCAATCTAAGGCTTTCCTCCTCACTATTTAAGACACCACCAATTTTCGTGTCATCTGCAAACTTACTGATCATACCTCCTATATTCACATCAAAATCATTAATGTACACTACAAACAGCAAGGGTCCCAGCACCGATCCCTGCAGTACACCACTGGTCAGTTATACTTGCTATCCTGTGAGAATGTACATAAGACACGATGGGATGAAGTCAAAGTGGACACTGTTGAATTTGTTAGCTTGATCTTTGTGGGAACACAAGCGTTAAAAATATTAAATGTTCAATTCACTTGGACAAGTAAACACTCAACAGAAATGGGTCTGGAATTTCCTATGTGCTGCATTCCTAAGACAAGATATGGACAGTAAATGACCAAAGGACTGGAATTACAAGAAGGCAGGATATGGAGAATAAAATGGAGTCTTTTAATGACAAGAAATTAGATACGGGTGAGGTTTGGAATGTAGAAGCAAATGCAATGTGTGTGTGGGGTGGTCCAGGCAGTATAGGAAAATATATTGATCACACACAGGGATTGATCATGCAGGGAAAGACCCTAACACTGAGCCCAGTGACATGGTGCACGAGGGGAGAGTGAAGGTCAGTCCTGGATATAAGGGGGTCCCTTTCCTTTATCTGACACTGCAGTCCAGATAGCCGGGCCAGCTACTGGAAGAAGATCCTTCCTGAACGACTGATCATCGATCAGTGGGAACTTGGTGAGATTAAAAACACAGATGAGGTGAGAGCCTGTGTGGATCATTTCCAGCATTGATTTTTCCAGGAATATTCACTGGAAATTTCGTGCTATTTTCCTGGAGTTCTATGTAACCGAGCCTACGTGTAACCTTTAATCTTGTAGTGCATGTGTAATGTTAATTTCTGAAAACCATACAGAGTAAAGCTTAAGGTACTCCAACAAACTCAGGAGTGTTGGCATTTATTACCTTATCGTGTCGAAGCTGCAGTTAAGTTGGACTCGACTTGTGAATAATTGTTTTTAAGTTGCTTTTCCGACCGTACTGCAGCATCCCACCATATAATATTCTTTGCTGTCTATATTGTCTGAATACAGACATAAAATAGCCACAAATTTTGCTATTTATGCCGACGGTGAAGTGTTTATTTTGTCTGTGATTTAACTGGACCCCTAATGATAATCAACTCATTTTGTTAGCCACGATTGATTCACATTTTCTGTTGGGTTTTTGTTTCTGACAGGAATATACATTTGCTGTCAACCGTGAAATAACTTCTTTAACTACTAAGCATTGTCTGGCTACTGTCAAATCGTTTAATGGATTTTCCCAATACACCATCGGCAACTTGCCCTTCATATCTTCATAGTTTCCATCGTTCAGATTTAAAAGCCTAGTTTCAGAATTAACTATATCGTTTTTCTCAAATGTAAAATTCAATCATATTGTGGTCACGATTTCATAATGGCTCCTTTACAACAAGGTTATTAATTAGCCCTTTCTCATTACAAAATACTAAATCTGAAATAGCTCGATCCCCAGTTGGTTCTTCAACATACTGCTCCAGTCATCCATCTCATACACATACTGGGAATTCATCCTCCACAGAATTAGTGCTAATTAGGATGAGACAATCTATCTGTAAATTGAAGATGTCCATTGTTACTGTATTGCCCATGTTACATGCAGCTGTAATTTCCTGATGTTTACCGTGTTCAACATTACCACTGCAGTTTGGTGGTGGACAAAACATCTCCCACCAATGTTTGTTGCCCTTCCTGTTTCTTAGCTCCACCCAAACTGATTCGACACCTTGTTCCATCGATCTAAGATACTGTCTCACTAATGTACTGTCTTGTTCTTCATTAACAGCACTATCACACCTCCTTTTCCCCTCCACCTATCCTTCCTAAACGACTCCATCGAGGATTAACATGTTCGTGTCGTAATGATGGGCTAGGCCTAAATTAACCAAAACTTTAATCCATTTTAAAACACAAGGACCACCACCCAACAGGCACATGTTGAAATGAGAGATCAAAAGCCAGACACAAATGCAGGAAGACACATCGAATCCTGCCTCTGGGTGAAGGACACTGTCCAAGGCGGATGGACAGTCTGTCCAATAACATTCCTCATCCCAAAACTCTCTCACTCCCTTCATTTATTGTCATAGTTTTCAAAGTAAAACAGATGCCCCCAGGAGCAGAGCAGTAAATTAAATTAAATTGGATAAATCAAAGCAAACGATTCTCAGGAATAGGTGCAGCAAGATCCCAAATCTGTTTTCTCTCAGTTGTACTGACAATCTCTCATTAACATCCCAATTCAAACAAATGCTGGTTAGAAAGCAAAGGATCAATACTGATATCGATTGAGCTCACAATGCGAGCACACAACCCACACACACCAGACTGAGAGAAATATCCCTTCCACTGGAGAGAGAGGGAGGGAGAGGGTTTGGGATTTGAACTGGGACTCCTTTCCACCCAGACACAACCCAGCTCAGCAGTTTGCTTCACCAGTGAATATGTTTTAATTTAAAGCTAGTCTAATGATGGCCATGAAACCATTGTTAATTGTTGTAAAAACCCATCTGGTTCACTAATGTCCTTCAGGGAAGGAAATCTGCTATCCTTACCTGGTCTGGCCTACATGTGACTCCAGATCCACAGCAATGTGGATAACTCTTCCATGCCCTCGAAATGGCCTCGCAAGCCACTCAGTTCAAGGGCAATTAGGGATGGTCAATAAATGCTGGCCTGGCCTGCGACACCCACATCCTATGAAAGAATTTTAAGAAATGTTACTCGTTGTGATGTTGTTCAATATGTTCCTTGGGGTCCTGTCCATTGACATGTTAATTCAGCACAATGAGGACAGAACCAGTTTGACCAGGGGACATGTTTTGTTGATGTAAAACATTTAACTCTAAGCCCTTGTCGGGAACATTACTGCAGTTTGAAAATGTCTGATCCCCCTTTCAGGCCCCACACAGGGATTGGAAAATGTTCGGGAGGCAGTGACACATGTCAATTCCAACCTCAGCTCAAAACTCACGTTGAACAAATTCAGATCCATCTGTCTGACTCTCTCTCTGTGTCTGTCTGTCTCTCTCCCATGCTCTGTCTGTCTCATTGTCACTCCCCCTCTCTCTCACTCGTTCTATGTCTGTCTCTCTCCGTGTCTGATTTACTCTCTCATTCCACGTCAGTCTCTTTCTCTTTATTTCATGCTCTACCTGTCCAACTTTCGTTCGCCCTCTTTTGTTCCCTCTCTCTCTCTACCTATCTCTTGGTTTTGTACTCTCTCTGACTCACTGTCACTTCCCGTCTCTCCCGCTCCTCGTCTCCGAACCCCCTCCCACCCCCCCCCCCCACCCCACTGTCTCCCCAACGTCTCTCCCTCCATGTTTGGTGCTCTGTACTTTTGTACTCTCTCTCTTTTTCTTCAATCCTTTCTCTCACTCCCTGTCTGTATTTCTATATCAATCTGTCTGCTTCCTTTAACTCACTCTCTGTCACCTCGCCTCTTTCCTTCATGTGGTCTGGCAATCTGTCTCCTTCGTCCATACTGTCTGGCACCCCCTCTGTCTTTCTCTCTCTCTCTCTCATTTTTTTGTTATCTATACATTGTCACATTGTAGCTCTGCCTTTTATCTGGGCCAGAGAGAGGATCTCCCATTGTACAATACACACTGTAGACTTTTGTCATTTATCTTTTGGAACTGCGTGTTTTCTGGGCCAGAGAGAGCAGGTTGCATAGTTAAATGGAGTTTTGATATATGTTCATTCCCACATTGCAGAATTGCCCTGTTACTGGGCAAGAGAGATACAGAGAAGCTGGAGTTGATCTTTGGAGATGGGGAAGTTCTGAGTTGTTCATTCCCGAATTGTGGAACTGTCTGTTATCTGGACCAGAGAGAGGAGCTGGAACTGATCATTGGAATTCGATGCTACGTTTATTGTAGCAAAGGTATTATTCTGGCTGGAGGGCTAAATATTAATCAGAGATCGTCAGTTCTGGGCTAATTGATCTGAAACGTTGAATCATAGAAATAGAATCAGAGAAAGTTTAATGCACAGTAAGAGGCCACTTGGCCCATTGTGTCTGTGCCAGCCCAAAAAACGATCCACCTATTCGAATCCCACCTTCCAGCATTTGGTTCTTAACCCTGCAGCTTACAGAACTTGATATGCATATCCAGACTCCTTTTGAATGAGTTGAGTGTCTCTGCCTCAACTATCTTTTCAGGCAGCGAGTTCCAGGCCCACATCAGCCTCTGGGTGAAAACATTTTGACTCATCTCCCCTCTGATTATTTTGGAAATCACTTTACATCTATTCCCCCTCGTCACTGAACTCTCTGCTGAGGAGAATTGAACCTTCACCTCCACTCAACATCCTGTAACATTTCAATCAGATCTGTTCCAAGGAGAACAAACCCAGCCTATCCAATCTTTCCTCATAGCTGCATTTTTCCTGTCCTGGCAACATCCTCGTAAATTCCCTCTGTACCCTCTCCAGTGCAGTTACATCCTTTCTTAGTGACGTGACCAGAACTGCACACAGTACTCAAGTTGGGACCGAACTAATGAATTATACAGTTCCAACATAACCTCCCTGCTCTTATATTCTATACCTCGGCTAATAAAAGGAGAGGATTCCATATGCCTTCTTAACCACCTTATCAACCTGTCCGTCTATCTTCAGGGATCTGTGGACATTCACTCCAAGGTGACTCACTCCCTCTGTACTTCTCAGTATTTCCCCATTAATTGTACATTCAGTTGTCTTGTTTGACCTCCCGAAATGCATCACCTCACAATTCTCTGAGTTGAACTCCATTTGCCACTTTTCTTCCCAGCTTACCAGATCATCAATATCTTCCTGCAGCCTACAACTATACTGCTCGCTCTCTACTACAAGGCCAATCTTTGTGTTGTGTGCAAACTTCTTGATCATGCCCCCTACATTTCCATCCAAAACTTTAATATATACCACGAAAAGCAGGGGCCTCAGTACTGAGGCCTGCAGAAGGCCACTGGAAACATCCCTCCATTCACTAAAACACCCGTCAACAATTACCCTTTGTGTCCTGCCACTGAGACACTTCTGTATCAACATTGCTGCATTTCCCTCGATCCCATGGGATTTTAATTTTTTAACCAGTCTGTCCTGTGGGACCTTATCAAAAGCCTTGCTAAAATTCTTGTAGACCACATGAACTGCACTACCCTCATCTGTCTTTCTTGTTATTTCTTCAAAAAATTCAATCAGGTTGGTCAAACAAGATCATCCCTTCATGAATCAATGCTGACTATCCGTGATCAGGTTATGCCTTTCTAAGTGACAGTTTATCCAGTCTCTCAGAAAATATTCCAATTATTTCCCCACTACTGAGGTTATACCGACTGGCCTGTAATTAATCGGTTTATCCTTCGCTCCCTTTTTAAACAGAGGTACAATGTCAGCTGTTCTCCAATACTCCAGTTCCACACCTGTGTCCAGACAGCACCTAAACTCCCTACCTCTGTCACCTCCGCCAGCCCCCACAACCCTTACTATCTCTGAAACCTGCTCCATGCCCATACAATGCTCCCTATCCTGGTAACTTCCTCCAGCCCCTAAAACCCTCCCTATTTCTGTAACCGCCTCCATCCTCTACAGCCCTCCCAATCTCTGTTAACTCCTCAGCTGCACAACACTCCCTATCACTGTGGTCTCCTCCAGCCCCTAAAACCCTCCCGAGCTCTGTGACCTCCTCTGCACATCAATTCTCCCTCGATCTGTAACTTCCTCATTACGAGACAACACTCCCGAACTCTGTAACCTCCTCCAGCCCGTATAAACCTCCCTATCTCTGCTATGTCCTCCAGTCCCCACAACTATCCCTATCTTATCACATACTCCAGCCCCTACAACCCTCCCTATCTCTGTGACCTCCACCAGCGCCCACAACTCCCTCCCGCATATCTCTGTGACCTACTCCAGCCCCTACAACTCTCCCAATCTCTGTCACCTACTGCAAACCTGATAAACCTGCCTATCTCTGTAACCTACTCAGCCCCGATAACACTACCTAACTCTGTTACGTCTTCCAGCCCCGAGAAGAATCCCTATCTCTGTCATTTCCTCAAGCCCTTACAACCCTCCCATGCTCTGTAATCTCCTCTAGTCCCTACAGCCCTCCCGATCTGTGCAGCCTCCTACAATCCTCCCTATCTCCATAACCTCCTCCAGCCCCTCCAACCCTCCCTATCTCTGGCACCTATTCAAGCCCCAACAACGCTCCCTATCACTGTAACCTCCTCCAGAGCGACAACCCTCCCTAACTCCACTAACTTTGGACAGCACAGTGGCGCAGTGGTTAGCACTGCAGCCTCACAGCTCCAGTGACCCGTGTTCAATTCTGGGTACTGCCTGTGCGGAGTTTGCAAATTCTCCCTGTGTCTGCTTGGGTTTCCTCCGGGTGCTCCTGTTTCCTCCCACATGCCAAAGACTTGCTCGTTGATATGTTAATTGGAATATGGAGTTAGTGTTGGATTAGTAGAGATGGGTGGTTGATGGTCGACACAGACTCGGTTTGCCGAAGGGCCTGTTTCAGTGCTGTATCTCTAAACTAAACTAAACAACTCCTCCAGCCCCAGCAATCCTCCTGCTAAATGCAACCTCCATCAACCTCTGAAAGCATCCCTATCTCTGTAACGTCCTCCAGCATCCACATCCCTTCCTATCTCTCCAAACTCCACCAGCCCTTCAACACTCAATATCTCTGTAACCTCCTCCACCCCGACAACCGTCCCTATCTCTGTAACGTCCTCTATCCCCTACAAGCTTCCATAAAACTGTCCCCGCCTCCAGTGCCTATAACTCTCCCTATCACTGTACTCCCCTCCAGCACATACAGCCCTCCTGATCTCTCTAACATCCTCCATCCCCTTCAAACCTCCCTATATCTGTAACCTCCTCCATCCCCTACAAATCTCCCTATCTCTGTAACCAACGCCAGTCCCTACAACTCTCACTATCCCTATTACCTCCTCAGCACCTTCAACCCTCCCTACCTTTTTAACCCCCTCCAGCCCCTACAATCCTCCTGAACTATAACCCCCTGCAGCCCCTAAAACCATCCATTTATCTGTAACCTCCTCCAGCCTCGATATTCCTTCCTGTCTCTCTAACCTCCTCCAGCCTCTACAACCTTCAATATCTCTGCAACTCCTCCACCAGCTACACCCTCCAAATCACTGTAATCTCCTCCAGCCCCTACAACCTTCCCTAGCTCTTCAACGTCCACCAGCCCCGACAAACCTCCCTATCTCTGTAACCTCCCCCATCCCTGACAACCCTCTCTTATCTCCGTTACCTCTTCAGCCCCACAACACTCCCTACATCTGTGACCTCCTCCTGCCCTGTCAACGCCCCCTATTTCTGTCACTTCCTCCAGCCCGTACAAACCTCCCTATCTCTGCTTCTTCGTCAGACCCCCCAACACTCCCTATCTCTAATTTCCTCCAGCCTGGAAAACCCTCCCTATCTCTGTAACCTCGGACAGCACCTACCACCCTCCGTATCTCTGTGAATTCCTCCCGCCCCTACAACCCCCCTGTCTCAGTAACCTCCTCAGCCCCTAAATCATCCCTCGATCTGTCATCTACTCCAGTCCCGACAACACTCCCTACTCCATAAACTCCTCAACTCCTGCAACCCTCCCTCACTCTGTCACCTTCTCAGCCCCTACAACCCTCCCTATCTCTGTAAACTCCTCCAGCCCATTCAACCTTCTCTAGCTCTGTCACCGACCCCAGCCCCGACAGCCCTCCCTATCTCTGTGTTACTCTCCAGTTCCTACAAGCCTCCCGATCTCTGTAACATCCTCCAGCCGTGACAGCACACCCTTTCTCTGCAATCTCCTCCCGGCCATACAGCCCTCCCGATCTCTGTCACCTCCTACAGCAGACCAACATTCCCGATCTCTGTAACCGTCACCCCCTACAACACTTCGTATCTCTGCTGCCTCCTCCAGCCCTTACAACATTTCCTATCTCTGTCACCTTCTCCAGGCTTGACAACCTTCCCAAACACTGTCACCTACTCCAGGCTCTACAACCCTCCCTTTCACTAACGTCCTCAGCCCCACAACACTCCTGATCTCTGTCACCTCCTCCAGCACCACAACCTTCCCTCTCTCTGTAACCACGACCACACCCTACAACACTCCGCATCTCTGCTGCCTCCTCCAGCCCTTACAACATTTCTTATCTCTGTCACCTTCTCCGGGCCCAACACCCTTCCCTAACGCTGTCACCTACTCCAGGCTCTTGAACCCTCCCTATCTCTAACGTCCTCAGCCCTACAACCCTCCTGATCTCTGTAACCTCCTCCACCCCTACAGCCTTCCCTGTCTCATGTTTCAGGTCAGTGATGAAGGTTCTGATGAGGGGTCACCATCATGCAAAGTTAACTCTGTTTCTCTCTCCACAGATGCTGCCAGACCGGCTGAGTATTTCCTGCATTTCCTGTTTTTATTTCACTTTACATCTCTGCCCACATGTCACTGACCTCACTGCGAAGGTAAATAGGCCAATCACGTACACTCTATCCGGGACCCTCAAAACGTATGACATTTCATATATCACCTCACCTCAGACATCTCTGTTCCAAGCACAACAGCCCCATCCTATCCAATATTTCCTCACAGCAACAGTTTTTTTCCAGACCTGGCAACATCCTCGTAAATGTGCTCTGTACCCTCTCTAGTGCAATTAAATCCTTTCTGTAATGTGGTGACCGGAACGGCACAAAGTACTCACGGTGTGGCCCAACCAATGACTTACATACCAACAGCATAACCTCTCTCCTATTCTGCACCTCAGCTAATAAAGGAAACGTATTCCCTATGTCTTCTTAACTCACTTAGCGACCAGTCCTGCTATCTTCATGGATCTATGAACATTCACTCCAAGGTTCCACACTTCTTCTACACCTGGAAGGATTCTCCCATTGATTGTGCATTCCTTTGCCTCGCTCGACCTCCCCAAATTCATCACCTCACAGGTCTCTGCGTTGAATACCATTTGCCACTTGTCTGCCCACCTGACTAGTCCATTAACATCTTCCTGCAATCGACAGCTACTCTGCTCTCTCTCAACCACACGGCCATTTTTTTGTACCGTTTGCAATCTTTTTGAACATGCCGACTACAGGGGATAAGTCTCCACTGACACGGTTATACCCCTGATCATTGCTATTAGTTACACTCACCTGAACAAACACATTACATCAGCAGCTTTGTCTCTGATGTAAATAATGTGGTGGATAAAACACAATCATTTCAATGTCAATGTCATTTTCTGAGTAAGACCTCTCTCGGAATAAACCTGAAATCTGTACTCATACTGGATGGATGCTACAATTATGAGAGGCGTCATTTACATTTTCCATATTATTGCATTGACCTTGTTCTTTCCTGGCATTTCTGTTGTAAATGTAACTGATCTGTCTGCAGTGGACACTGAATCCAGGGACAAAAGCAATCCCGCTTCACTCTGTTCCTCCCTTTTCCCAGTTAAAATTTGCAATTTGAGTCTCTGATTCCGGACCATGTTCAGGGTTACAGTCCAGAAACTACTGTGAGTGATATTACTGGACAGACACTGTACGCATCCATTTGGGAGGCAGTTGGGTAGTGATAATATCAATGGTCACGTAATCCAGAGGCCCAAACTGATGGCCTGGGGAGAGGGGTTCAAATCACCCCTTAACCTTCTAAATTGCAGGGATACACAGTCAAGCTCCATTTACACTGTCCCATTAAACATTCCCAAGCCAAGCACAGTGTGGGCTTGACACAGAGTAAATTTCCCTCTGCACTGTCCCATCACACACTCCCAGGGTCGGGGCAGCATGGGGTGAGAAATGGAGTAAAGACAGGGCCTATTGTATCATAAACAGAGAAATGGTCTTGTGCAGTACAAACTGAGACCGGGTGAAACGCAGCATAAGCAGAGATGACTCCCAGGGCAGGAACATCATGGGGTGGATACAGAGTGAATCTCACTCTACGCTCTCCGAAACAGACAGAGGAAAAGATGGAAAGAGAGAAATAGAGAGACAGACAGACAGGGTGACTGAGAGTGAAAGAGCGATATTTAACATCGGACATAGGCAGAGGAGGAGGCAATTTAACCCCTCAACCCTCTAGAATTCGGTGAGATCAGGGCTGATCTGTGATCTAACTAACACCATATATCCCACCTTTGCCTCTTATCTCTTAATACTTTTGGTACTGATAAGCATCAATGATCCCTCAGAGAATCAGAACAGACCAGCGAGACTCAGAAAAGTAAACTTCTGTTGAATTTGTGAGCCTTGTATTGTGGAATGTTTGAGTATTGGTGAGAATGTTAAGCCAGTGAAATTTTGCCCCAGTGGGATGAATAGATACTAAATGACTATATTACAACAGTAAGGTACAGCCTGTACTGTAAATATGGACTGAAATAACAATGTAACTGATCAAATTTCAGTTAATACTATGACTACAGTTAGACCTGTAATCCTGTGAGAATGTACATGAGACACGATGGGATGAAGTCAAAGTGGGCACTGTCGAATTTGCGAGCTTGATCTTTGTGGGAACACAAGGGTTAAGTAAGCTAAAAATATTAAATGGTCAATTCACTTGTACAAGTAAACATGCAACAGAATTGGGTCTGGAATGTCCTCTGTGCTGCATTCCTACTCCTACATCTACTCTGTCCGGATCTCTCATGATTTTAAACACCTCTATCGAATCTAATCTCAGTTTCTCTTCCCTGTGGAGAACAACACCAGCTTCTCCAATCTATCCACGTAACTGAAGTCCCTCATCCCTGGAACCTTGCTCGTGAATCTTTTCTGCACCCTCTTTAATGCCCCCACATCCTTCCTAAAGCACGCTGTCCAGAATTGGACACAATACTAGTTGAGGATGAACCAGTGTCTTTTTTAAGCTTCATCATGACCTCCTTGCTTTTAGACTCTCAGCCTCTATTGACAAAGCCGTCTTCAAAGATTCTTCAAATATTTAAAGGCACAGCACACGAAAAAATAACTGACCCTGCACAACAACTACATTTTCTGGGAGCATTGGAGCCAGCTGTGGCTCCGTGGGTAATAATCCTGCCTGAGTGATACGTTTGTGGGCTCAGGTCAGAACACAAAATCTAGTCTGATGCCACCCAACAGAAATTCAGAACTGACCAGCGAGACTCAGAAAAGGAAACTTGTGTTAAATTTGTGAGCCCCACTTTTCGGAATGATTTAGTGTTTGAGTAAATTTTTAATATTTACCGATGATACCAAACTTGGAGGAGATGCAAAGCATGAGGATGACACCAATCGACTGCAACAGGACATTGATAGTTGAGCAGAATGGTCAGACAAGTGGCAGATGGAATTTAATACAGGGAAATGTGAGGTGATGTATTTCGGCAGAAGTGATAGGAAGAGGCAATATAGACTTCATGGCACAATCCTAGAGAGTGTACAGGGACAGAGCGACCTGGGGTTACATGTACATGCATCTTTGAAGGTGGTAGGACATATTGAGAGAGTAGTCAGTAAAGCCTATGGGATCCTGGGCTTCATAAATAGAGGTGTTGAGTACAAAAGCACTGAGGTTATGCTGAACCTTTCCAAAGCTCTGGTTCGGTCACTACTAGAATAGTGCATCCAGTTCTGGTCACCACACATTAGGAAGGATGTGAGGGTCCTTCAGGGGGATCAGAGGAGGGGAACTTATGTCAGATACAGATAGCTCAATACCACAGAAAGCCGAGAGGAGTGAAGAAAGTGCAGGGGTGAAATTAAAAGGCAAATTAGGAAAGCAAAGAGATAGTCAGAAAATAATATAACCAAGTAAAATCAAGGAAAGCACTGAGATGTTTTATAAATACACGAAGAACAAGAGGATAACTAAGGATAGAGAATTAGGGATCAAAAGGGGAATTGGTGCATGGAGGTGGGATTTGTGGGCATGGCTCCCCTTAAAATCTCAACAACTTTGATCAAATCACCTTGATCCTCCTAAATTACAGGGAATACCTCCCCAGTTTGTGTAATATCACCTCGTAATTTAACCCTTGGAGTCCAGTTATCATTCTGGTAAATCTACAGAGCACTCAAATGGACATGGACCCCCCCCCCTCTCCCACCAAGTCTCTTTGGACCTCCAGTGTTTCTAGTTTTTCACCATTTATAAAATACTCCGTTCTCGTCTTTTTTACTGACATTGAACTCTATATACCACAGTATTGCCCATTTATTTAAGATATTGATATCTTTAGTTTCGTTTAGTTATACCGCACTGAAACAGGCCCTTCGGCCCACCCATTTATACTAATCCTGCACTAATTCCATACTCCTTCCACATCCCCACCTGTTCCTATATTTCCCTACCACCTACCTATGCTAGGGGCAATTTATAATGGCCAATTTACCTATCAACCTGCAAGTCTTCGGCATGTGGGAGGAAACCGGAGCACCCAGAGGAAACCCACGCAGACACAGGCAGAACTTGCAAACTCCACACAGGCAGTACCCAGAATTGAACCCAGGTTGCTGGAGCTGTGAGGCTGCGGTGCTAACCACTGTGCCACTGTGCTGTAATTTGATGCCTCCAGCGACACTGCTTACAATACTGCCTATTTTGTGTCATTGGCAAACATGGGTATGTGGCATTCTACCCCATCATATTAAATCGTTAATAAATACAGCAAAACTGAGGCACACACGGACTTTGCACCAGTAGACAGGAGTGAATCATTCCATCCTAGAGATTTTTCAATTCCAGATTTATGGGTTTTTTATTTGGATAAAAACAGAATCCAAATTCACAACAGCCCAGTGTGGGATTTGAACTGCTTTTTCAATCATCATAGAACATTACAGCACAGTACAGGCCCTTCGGCCCTCGATGTTGCACCAACCTGTGAAACCATCCGACCTACAGTATTCCATTTTCATCCATATGTCTATCCAATGACCACTTTAATGCCCTTAAAGTTGGCGAGTCTACGACTGTTGCAGGCAGGGCGTTCCACGCCCCTACTATTCTCTGAGTAAAGAAACTACCTCTGACATCTGTCCTATATCTATCACCCCTCAACTTAAAGCTCTGCCCCCTCGTGTTTGCCATCACCATCCGAAGAAAAGGACTCCCACTATCCACCCTATCTAACCCTCTGATTATCCTATATGTCTCTATTAAGTCACCTCTCCTCCTCCTTCTCGCTAACGTTAACAACGTCAAGTCCCTCAGCCTTTCCTCGTAAGACCTTCCCTCCATACCAGGCAACATCCTAGTAAATCTCCTCTGCACCCTTTCCATAGCTTCCACATCCTTCCTGTAATGCGGTGACCAGAACTGCACGCAATACTCCAGGTGCGGCCGCACCAGATTTTTGTCCAGCTGCAGCATGATCACGTGGCTCCGAAACTCGATCCCCTACTAATAAAAGCTAACACACCATATGCCTTCTTAACAGCCCTATTAACCTGGGTGGCAACTTTCAGGGATTTATGTACCTGGACACCAAGATTTCTCTGCTCATCTACACTGCCAAGAATCTTCCCATTAGCCCAGTACTCTGCATTCCTGTTACTCCTTCCAAATTGAATCACCTCACACTTTTCCGCATTAAACTCCATTTGTCATCTCTCAGCCCAGCTCTGCAGCCTATCTATGTCCCTCTGTACCCTACAACATCCTTCGGCACTATCCACAACTCCACCGACCTTCGTGTCATCCGCAAATTTACTAACCCACCCTCCTACACCCTCATCCAGGTCATTTATAAAAATGACAAACAGCAGTGGCCCCAAAACAGATCCTTGCGGTAGACCACTAGTAACTAAACTCCAGGATGAACATTTGCCATCAACCACCACCCTCTGTCTTCTTTCAGCTAACCAATTTCTGATCCAAAGCACTAAATCACCATCAATACCATACTTCCGTATTTTCTGCAATAGCCTACCGTGGGGAACCTTATCAAACGCCTTACTGAAATCCATATACACCACATCCACGGCTTTACCCTCATCCACCTGTTTGGTCACTTTCTCAAAAAACTCAATAAGGTTTGTGAGGCACGACCTACCCTTCATAAAACCGTGCTGACCATCGCTAATGAACTTATTCTTTTCAAGATGATTATAAATCCTACCTCTTATAACCTTTTCCAACATTTTACCCACTACCGAAGTAAGGCTTCCAGGTCTAAAATTACCAGGGCTGTCTCTACTCCCCTTCTTGAACAAGGGGACAACATTTGCTATGCTCCAGTCTTCCGACACTATTCCTGTCGACAATGACGATATAAAGATCAAGGACAAAGGCTCTGCAATCTCCTCCCTGGCTTCCCAGTGAATCCTGGGATAAATCCCATCTGGCCCAGCAGACTTATCTATTATCACACTTTCTAAAATTGATGACACCTCCTCCTTGTGAACCTCAATCCCATCTAGCCTAGTAGCCTGAATCTCAGTATTCTCCTCGACAACATTTTCTTTCGCTACTGTAAATACGGACGAAAAATATTCATTTAACGCTTCCCCTATCTCCTCTGATTCCACACACAACTTCCCACTACTATCCTTGATTGGCCCTAATCGAACTCTAGTCATTCTTTTATTCCTGATATACCTATAGAAAGCCTCAGGGTTTTCCTTGATCCTATCCGCCAATGACTTCTCGTGTCCTCTCCTCGCTCTTCTTAGCTCTTCTTTTAGATACTTCTTGGCTAGCTTGTAACTCTCAGCTCAGGCCTACAAAT
The DNA here is from genome assembly GCF_036365525.1 of Heterodontus francisci. Classification (NCBI taxonomy): domain Eukaryota; kingdom Metazoa; phylum Chordata; class Chondrichthyes; order Heterodontiformes; family Heterodontidae; genus Heterodontus; species Heterodontus francisci. The sequence goes on from NW_027141039.1 coordinate 408,535, forward strand.
TAAAACCCATAAAAATAGATTCATTTTCCTACTGCTGTTGTCGGACCATCTCAGGTTTTGTATATTGTTCCCTTTTCCACTTCTTCCATGTGTCTGAAGTCTTTGAAGTTTGTCAGACATTGGTAAACTACTTCATGTGGTGTTCTGTAAATACCTTCAATTCTGTGCATCTGCAAGGGACACAATTAAAATTCTCACCTTATTGCAATAACCAAAACCTGCAGGTCCATTCAAACACCCCGATTTCCTGTCTCTGCAAAGATAGCTCACACTTCCACAATGCAGGAATGTCTGAATGGAAACAGTTTTGACACATTTCCCAACATGTCTGCTGACACGTTTCAGGGTGGAGCTAAATTCAATTTACAGATTGCAAGCCGCAAATTGAATCTTGAAGAGAGAAAAATTGACACAAATGAAATCCCAGGTCTCTCTGTCCCTGCACCCAATTTAACATTGTACCATTTAGTTTATATTGCTTCTGCTCAGCCTTCCTTCCAAAATGCATCATTTTACATTTCTCAGCATTAAATTTAACCTGCCATGTGTCTGACCATTTCACCAGGCTCTGTCTATCCTCCTGAAGTCTACTACTTTTCCTTCCCTGTTTATTACATTGCAGATGGCACAATGTTGAAGTTATGCCCTGTAAACCCAAGTCCAAGTCATTCATATATATCAAAAAGATCAGTGGTCTGAATCCGAACCCTTGGGGAATATCCCTGTACCACAATGGATACTGTACATAGTGACTACAAAAGCAGGGAGGTTATGCTGATCATTTATCAAGCTCTAATTAGGCCCCAACTGGAAAATTGTGTCCAGTTCTGGTCACCACACTTTAAGAAGGAGGTGAGGGTCCTTGAGAGGGTGCAGTGGAGATTTACCAGAATGGTTCCAGGGATGAGGGTTTTTAGCTACAAAGTTAGGTTGGAAAAGCTGGGTTTGGTCTCCTTAGAACAAAGGAGATTGAGGGGAGATTGAAAAGAAGTGTATAAGATTATGTCAGGCATAGATACCGTCCTCCAGTCTGAAGCAACCATTCACCACTACTCTCTGTGTTGTGTCCCTCAGCCAATGTTGTATCCACTCTGTCCCTGTCCCATTAATTCCATGAGCATTCATATTGCTAACCAGTCAATTATGAGGCACCATTAAGACGTCCCCATGAGGAAATTGGTCCCAGAGCACAGAAAAAAACACAGACAGGCAATGAGCATCTGCAACAAGAGAGAATCCAACCACCTCCCCATGGCATTCAAAGCATTATCCCATCGCTGAATCTTCCAGCATCAACATCCTGGGGAGACAGTGACCAGGAACTGAGCTGAAGTAATTACATCAGTACTGTGGCTACAAGTGACTCACCACTGACACCCCAAAGCCTTTCCACCACCTACAAGACACAAGTCAGGTGTGTGATGGGATCTCTCCACTTGCCTGGATGAGTGCAGGACCGACAACACTCCAGAAGCTCGACACCATCCAGCACAAAGCAGCCCACTTGATTGGCAACCCATCCACAACTTTAAACTTTGATTAGATCACCCGTTAACCTTCTAAATTCCAGGGATACAGAGTAAAGCTCCGTCTACACAGTCCTATCAAATGCTGCCAAGCTATTAGTTAGCTCTTGAGTAAATCTCTGTCCTCACAGTTCTATCAAACACTCCCAGGGCAGGTACAGTGTGGGGGTATATACAGAGTAAAGCTGACTCGATATGTGCCTCTCTTTCCCTTCCTCCATCCAGATGGAGAGAGTAACAGTGAGAGAGACAGGGATAGATATAGAGAGAGTAAAACAGAGAGAGGGAAGGATGGCAATGGGGAGGAAGTATCAGTGAGAAAGTGGAAGAGATTGGGATGGAGAGTGTTGGTCAGTGTTCCTGCAAAGCTGTGTTCAGCAGACTGGAAGATTTGACACAGCGAAGATTAGAATTGAGAGGGGACAGAGGGAGATGGAGATAGAGAGAGAAGTGGAGACATATAAACATGGAGAGAGTAGCAGAGTGGGGAACTAGCGATTGAATGAGTAAGGGAGAGGGGAAGACGGAGATGGAGAGAGATTACCAGTAAGAGTCGCTTTCCACTTCTCTCTCCATGTATATCTCTCCCTTTCTCACTGTTACACTCTCTCCATCTTTATTTCTCCCTCTCTCCTGATCGTTCACACTCTATGCCTATTTCTTGTACCTCCGTGTACAAAGGATTACATCAAACTATGATTATATTTGACATTTGCCCTTTCGATCTAACCGAACAACGTGACTGTCTCCAACATTCTCTCTGTCTGTGAACAGCGGGACCTTGGAGTGAATGTTCACTGATTCCTTAAGGTAACAGACAGGGAGAGACTGGGATTCAGAGGATAACAGGGAGGGAGAGACTGGGTTCAAAATGTAACAGAGGGAGAGACTGGGATTCAGAGGGTAACAGGGAGGGAGAGACTGGGATTCAGAGGGTAACAGAAAGGGAGAGACAGGGATTTACAGGGCAACAGAGAGAGAGAGGCTGGGATTCAGAGGGTAACAGAGAGAGAGAGACTGGGATTCAGAAAGTAACAGAGAGGGAGAGACTTAGATTCAGAGGGTAACAGAGAGAAGAGACTGGGATTCAGAGGGTAACAGAGAGAGAGAGACTGGGATTCAGAGGGTAACAGAGAGGGAGAGACTTAGATTCAGAGGGTAACAGAGAGAGAAGAGACTGGGATTCGGAGGGTAACAGAGAGAAGAGACTGGGATTCAGAGGGTTACAGAGGTTCACAGAGAGGGACTGACTAGGATTCAGAGGGTTACAGGGAAGGAGAGACTGGCATTCAGAGGATAATAGAGAGGCAGAGACTGGGATTCAAAGAGTAACAGAGAGGGAGAGACTGGGATTCAGATGGAACAGAGAGGGAGATACAGAGAGAGAGAGAAGGATAGAGGAACAGCCAGTGGTAGATGCAGAGACAGAGATAATGCCAGAGAGAGACAGAGATAGAAGGTGAGAGAGAGAGGGGGAGTGACAGAGAGGGAAAGACAGATGGAGGGAGAGAGAGAGAGAGAGACAGAGAGAGGGTCAGAGATCGAAGAAGAGAGGGAGTGACAGGGAGGGAAAGACAGATGTAGGGACAGAGAGAGAGACAGAGAGAGGAGAGAGAGGGAGTGACAGAGAAGGAAAGACAGACGGAGGGACAGAGAGAGAGAGACAGAGATGGAAGGAGAGAGAGGGATGGATAGGGAGGGAAAGACAGATGGAGGTATAGAGAGAGAGACAGAGTTCGAAGGAGAGAGAGAGGGACTGTGAAAGAGGGAAAGACAGATGGAGGGACACAGAGAGATGGAAGGATAGAATGGGACAGATAGGGGGAGAAAGAGACAGACTGAGGGAGAGACAGAGATAGAGAGAGCGAGAGAGGGAGGCACAGAGGAAGAGAGACAGGGATTGGAAGAGTCAGGGATTGGGAGAGAGGGTGAGACAGAGAGAGAGAGAGAGAGAGGCAAAAGTAGAGGAAGAGCCAGTGATAGATGGAGAGACGGAGATAATGACAGAGACAGAGATAGAAGGAGAGAGAGGGAGTGACAGAGAGGGAAAGAGAGATGGAGAGACAGAGAGAGAGAGAGGCAGAGATAGAAGGAAAGAGAGGGAGTGACAGGGAGGGTAGGACAGATGGACCGTTCGAAAGAGATAGAAGGAGAGAGAGGGAGAGACAGAGATAGTAGGAGAGAGAAGGAGTGACAGGGGAAGGAAGACAGATGGAGAGACATAGAGAGAAGGAGGGAGATGGAGAGACAGAGAGGGAAAGACAGATGGGGAAATAGAGAGGGAGAGAGACAGAGAGAGCAGCAGAGACAGAGATAGAAGGAGAGAGAAGGAGTGACGGGGGTGGTGGAAGACAGATGGAGAGACAGAGAGAGAGAGACAGAGAGAGGAGAGAGAGGGAGTGACAGGGAGGGAAGGACAGATGGAGGTATAGAGAGAGAGACAGAGATAGAAGGAGAGAGAAGGAATGACAGAGAGGGAAAGACAGATGGAGGGACAGTTAGAGACAGAGAGAGAGGCAGAGACAAGAGAGAGGGGGAGAGAGGGACAGAGAGGGAGGGATAATGAAGGAAGGAAAAATGCTTTAAACCATTGCTGTCCTAGGAGCGAGGGAGGACGGGAGAGATGAAAAGAGAGAGGGGGAAGAGAAAGGGAGAAATGGTGTCAGAGACACAGGCAGAGTTCTGGACAGAGGCAGAGAGAGAGAGGGAGAGATGGAGATAAAGTGACAGAGAGACAGGAGAGGGAGATGGAAGGAGAGAGAGGGAGTGACAGGGAGGGAAACACAAATGGAAGGACAGAGAGAGAGAAGGAGAAAGAGGGAGAGACAGAGAGGGAAAGACAGATGGAGGGACCGAGAGAGAAGGAGAGAGGTGGAGTGTTAGGGAGGGAAAGACAGATGGAGGGAAAGATAGAGCGACAGATAGGAAGAGGCAGAAATAGAGAGGGAGACAGAGATATAGAGAGGAAAATACTGAGACAGTGACAAAGAGAGAGAGAGAGAGTAAGACAGAGAGAGAGAGAGAGAGACACAGACAGAGAGAGAGAGATGGAGACACAGAGAGAAACAGAGAGAGATGCAGCGGCAGTGAGAAAGAGAGAGAGACAGAGACAGTGATAGCAAAAGACAACGAGAGGGATATATGGGGGGGGTGAGAAAGTTGTACGGGGAAGAGAGAGCGGGAGAGAGAGGGGAGAAAGAGATAGGGGGACTGAGAGGTAGAGGGGGAGGAGAGAGGTAGAGGGGGAGGAGAGAGGTAGAGGGGGAGGAGAGAGGTAGAGGGGGAGGAGAGAGGTAGAGGGGGAGGAGAGAGGTAGAGGGGGAGGAGAGAGGTAGAGGGGGAGGAGAGAGGTAGAGGGGGAGGAGAGAGGTAGAGGGGGAGGAGAGAGGTAGAGGGGGAGGAGAGAGGTAGAGGGGGAGGAGAGAGGTAGAGGGGGAGGAGAGAGGTAGAGGGGGAGGAGAGAGGTAGAGGGGGAGGAGAGAGGTAGAGGGGGAGGAGAGAGGTAGAGGGGGAGGAGAGAGGTAGAGGGGGAGGAGAGAGGTAGAGGGGGAGGAGAGAGGTAGAGGGGGAGGAGAGAGGTAGAGGGGGAGGAGAGAGGTAGAGGGGGAGGAGAGAGGTAGAGGGGGAGGAGAGAGGTAGAGGGGGAGGAGAGAGGTAGAGGGGGAGGAGAGAGGTAGAGGGGGAGGAGAGAGGTAGAGGGGGAGGAGAGAGGTAGAGGGGGAGGAGAGAGGTAGAGGGGGAGGAGAGAGGTAGAGGGGGAGGAGAGAGGTAGAGGGGGAGGAGAGAGGTAGAGGGGGAGGAGAGAGGTAGAGGGGGAGGAGAGAGGTAGAGGGGGAGGAGAGAGGTAGAGGGGGAGGAGAGAGGTAGAGGGGGAGGAGAGAGGTAGAGGGGGAGGAGAGAGGTAGAGGGGGAGGAGAGAGGTAGAGGGGGAGGAGAGAGGTAGAGGGGGAGGAGAGAGGTAGAGGGGGAGGAGAGAGGTAGAGGGGGAGGAGAGAGGTAGAGGGGGAGGAGAGAGGTAGAGGGGGAGGAGAGAGGTAGAGGGGGAGGAGAGAGGTAGAGGGGGAGGAGAGAGGTAGAGGGGGAGGAGAGAGGTAGAGGGGGAGGAGAGAGGTAGAGGGGGAGGAGAGAGGTAGAGGGGGAGGAGAGAGGTAGAGGGGGAGGAGAGAGGTAGAGGGGGAGGAGAGAGGTAGAGGGGGAGGAGAGAGGTAGAGGGGGAGGAGAGAGGTAGAGGGGGAGGAGAGAGGTAGAGGGGGAGGAGAGAGGTAGAGGGGGAGGAGAGAGGTAGAGGGGGAGGAGAGAGGTAGAGGGGGAGGAGAGAGGTAGAGGGGGAGGAGAGAGGTAGAGGGGGAGGAGAGAGGTAGAGGGGGAGGAGAGAGGTAGAGGGGGAGGAGAGAGGTAGAGGGGGAGGAGAGAGGTAGAGGGGGAGGAGAGAGGTAGAGGGGGAGGAGAGAGGTAGAGGGGGAGGAGAGAGGTAGAGGGGGAGGAGAGAGGTAGAGGGGGAGGAGAGAGGTAGAGGGGGAGGAGAGAGGTAGAGGGGGAGGAGAGAGGTAGAGGGGGAGGAGAGAGGTAGAGGGGGAGGAGAGAGGTAGAGGGGGAGGAGAGAGGTAGAGGGGGAGGAGAGAGGTAGAGGGGGAGGAGAGAGGTAGAGGGGGAGGAGAGAGGTAGAGGGGGAGGAGAGAGGTAGAGGGGGAGGAGAGAGGTAGAGGGGGAGGAGAGAGGTAGAGGGGGAGGAGAGAGGTAGAGGGGGAGGAGAGAGGTAGAGGGGGAGGAGAGAGGTAGAGGGGGAGGAGAGAGGTAGAGGGGGAGGAGAGAGGTAGAGGGGGAGGAGAGAGGTAGAGGGGGAGGAGAGAGGTAGAGGGGGAGGAGAGAGGTAGAGGGGGAGGAGAGAGGTAGAGGGGGAGGAGAGAGGTAGAGGGGGAGGAGAGAGGTAGAGGGGGAGGAGAGAGGTAGAGGGGGAGGAGAGAGGTAGAGGGGGAGGAGAGAGGTAGAGGGGGAGGAGAGAGGTAGAGGGGGAGGAGAGAGGTAGAGGGGGAGGAGAGAGGTAGAGGGGGAGGAGAGAGGTAGAGGGGGAGGAGAGAGGTAGAGGGGGAGGAGAGAGGTAGAGGGGGAGGAGAGAGGTAGAGGGGGAGGAGAGAGGTAGAGGGGGAGGAGAGAGGTAGAGGGGGAGGAGAGAGGTAGAGGGGGAGGAGAGAGGTAGAGGGGGAGGAGAGAGGTAGAGGGGGAGGAGAGAGGTAGAGGGGGAGAGGGAGGTAGAGGGGGAGAGGGAGGTAGAGGGGGAGAGGGAGGTAGAGGGGGAGAGGGAGGTAGAGGGGGAGAGGGAGGTAGAGGGGGAGAGGGAGGTAGAGGGGGAGAGGGAGGTAGAGGGGGAGAGGGAGATAGAGGGGGAGTGGGAGATAGAGGGGGAGTGGGAGATAGAGGGGGAGTGGGAGATAGAGGGGGAGTGGGAGATAGAGGGGGAGTGGGAGATAGAGGGGGAGTGGGAGATAGAGGGGGAGTGGGAGATAGAGGGGGAGTGGGAGATAGAGGGGGAGTGGGAGATAGAGGGGGAGTGGGAGATAGAGGGGGAGTGGGAGATAGAGGGGGAGTGGGAGATAGAGGGGGAGTGGGAGATAGAGGGGGAGTGGGAGATAGAGGGGGAGTGGGAGATAGAGGGGGAGTGGGAGATAGAGGGGGAGTGGGAGATAGAGGGGGAGTGGGAGATAGAGGGGGAGTGGGAGATAGAGGGGGAGTGGGAGATAGAGGGGGAGTGGGAGATAGAGGGGGAGTGGGAGATAGAGGGGGAGTGGGAGATAGAGGGGGAGTGGGAGATAGAGGGGGAGTGGGAGATAGAGGGGGAGTGGGAGATAGAGGGGGAGTGGGAGATAGAGGGGGAGTGGGAGATAGAGGGGGAGTGGGAGATAGAGGGGGAGTGGGAGATAGAGGGGGAGTGGGAGATAGAGGGGGAGTGGGAGATAGAGGGGGAGTGGGAGATAGAGGGGGAGTGGGAGATAGAGGGGGAGTGGGAGATAGAGGGGGAGAGGGAGATAGAGGGGGAGAGGGAGATAGAGGGGGAGAGGGAGATAGAGGGGGAGAGGGAGATAGAGGGGGAGAGGGAGATAGAGGGGGAGAGGGAGATAGAGGGTGGAGACGGGAGATAGAGGGTGGAGACGGGAGATAGAGGGTGGAGACGGAGATAGAGGGTGGAGACGGAGATAGAGGGTGGAGACGGAGATAGAGGGTGGAGACGGAGATAGAGGGTGGAGACGGAGATAGAGGGTGGAGACGGAGATAGAGGGTGGAGACGGAGATAGAGGGTGGAGACGGAGATAGAGGGTGGAGACGGAGATAGAGGGTGGAGACGGAGATAGAGGGTGGAGACGGAGATAGAGGGTGGAGACGGAGATAGAGGGTGGAGACGGAGATAGAGGGTGGAGACGGAGATAGAGGGTGGAGACGGAGATAGAGGGTGGAGACGGAGATAGAGGGTGGAGACGGAGATAGAGGGTGGAGACGGAGATAGAGGGTGGAGACGGAGATAGAGGGTGGAGACGGAGATAGAGGGTGGAGACGGAGATAGAGGGTGGAGACGGAGATAGAGGGTGGAGACGGAGATAGAGGGTGGAGACGGAGATAGAGGGTGGAGACGGAGATAGAGGGTGGAGACGGAGATAGAGGGTGGAGACGGAGATAGAGGGTGGAGACGGAGATAGAGGGTGGAGACGGAGATAGAGGGTGGAGACGGAGATAGAGGGTGGAGACGGAGATAGAGGGTGGAGACGGAGATAGAGGGTGGAGACGGAGATAGAGGGTGGAGACGGAGATAGAGGGTGGAGACGGAGATAGAGGGTGGAGACGGAGATAGAGGGTGGAGACGGAGATAGAGGGTGGAGACGGAGATAGAGGGTGGAGACGGAGATAGAGGGTGGAGACGGAGATAGAGGGTGGAGACGGAGATAGAGGGTGGAGACGGAGATAGAGGGTGGAGACGGAGATAGAGGGTGGAGACGGAGATAGAGGGTGGAGACGGAGATAGAGGGTGGAGACGGAGATAGAGGGTGGAGACGGAGATAGAGGGTGGAGACGGAGATAGAGGGTGGAGACGGAGATAGAGGGTGGAGACGGAGATAGAGGGTGGAGACGGAGATAGAGGGTGGAGACGGAGATAGAGGGTGGAGACGGAGATAGAGGGTGGAGACGGAGATAGAGGGTGGAGACGGAGATAGAGGGTGGAGACGGAGATAGAGGGTGGAGACGGAGATAGAGGGTGGAGACGGAGATAGAGGGTGGAGACGGAGATAGAGGGTGGAGACGGAGATAGAGGGTGGAGACGGAGATAGAGGGTGGAGACGGAGATAGAGGGTGGAGACGGAGATAGAGGGTGGAGACGGAGATAGAGGGTGGAGACGGAGATAGAGGGTGGAGACGGAGATAGAGGGTGGAGACGGAGATAGAGGGTGGAGACGGAGATAGAGGGTGGAGACGGAGATAGAGGGTGGAGACGGAGATAGAGGGTGGAGACGGAGATAGAGGGTGGAGACGGAGATAGAGGGTGGAGACGGAGATAGAGGGTGGAGACGGAGATAGAGGGTGGAGACGGAGATAGAGGGTGGAGACGGAGATAGAGGGTGGAGACGGAGATAGAGGGTGGAGACGGAGATAGAGGGTGGAGACGGAGATAGAGGGTGGAGACGGAGATAGAGGGTGGAGACGGAGATAGAGGGTGGAGACGGAGATAGAGGGTGGAGACGGAGATAGAGGGTGGAGACGGAGATAGAGGGTGGAGACGGAGATAGAGGGTGGAGACGGAGATAGAGGGTGGAGACGGAGATAGAGGGTGGAGACGGAGATAGAGGGTGGAGACGGAGATAGAGGGTGGAGACGGAGATAGAGGGTGGAGACGGAGATAGAGGGTGGAGACGGAGATAGAGGGTGGAGACGGAGATAGAGGGTGGAGACGGAGATAGAGGGTGGAGACGGAGATAGAGGGTGGAGACGGAGATAGAGGGTGGAGACGGAGATAGAGGGTGGAGACGGAGATAGAGGGTGGAGACGGAGATAGAGGGTGGAGACGGAGATAGAGGGTGGAGACGGAGATAGAGGGTGGAGACGGAGATAGAGGGTGGAGACGGAGATAGAGGGTGGAGACGGAGATAGAGGGTGGAGACGGAGATAGAGGGTGGAGACGGAGATAGAGGGTGGAGACGGAGATAGAGGGTGGAGACGGAGATAGAGGGTGGAGACGGAGATAGAGGGTGGAGACGGAGATAGAGGGTGGAGACGGAGATAGAGGGTGGAGACGGAGATAGAGGGTGGAGACGGAGATAGAGGGTGGAGACGGAGATAGAGGGTGGAGACGGAGATAGAGGGTGGAGACGGAGATAGAGGGTGGAGACGGAGATAGAGGGTGGAGACGGAGATAGAGGGTGGAGACGGAGATAGAGGGTGGAGACGGAGATAGAGGGTGGAGACGGAGATAGAGGGTGGAGACGGAGATAGAGGGTGGAGACGGAGATAGAGGGTGGAGACGGAGATAGAGGGTGGAGACGGAGATAGAGGGTGGAGACGGAGATAGAGGGTGGAGACGGAGATAGAGGGTGGAGACGGAGATAGAGGGTGGAGACGGAGATAGAGGGTGGAGACGGAGATAGAGGGTGGAGACGGAGATAGAGGGTGGAGACGGAGATAGAGGGTGGAGACGGAGATAGAGGGTGGAGACGGAGATAGAGGGTGGAGACGGAGATAGAGGGTGGAGACGGAGATAGAGGGTGGAGACGGAGATAGAGGGTGGAGACGGAGATAGAGGGTGGAGACGGAGATAGAGGGTGGAGACGGAGATAGAGGGTGGAGACGGAGATAGAGGGTGGAGACGGAGATAGAGGGTGGAGACGGAGATAGAGGGTGGAGACGGAGATAGAGGGTGGAGACGGAGATAGAGGGTGGAGACGGAGATAGAGGGTGGAGACGGAGATAGAGGGTGGAGACGGAGATAGAGGGTGGAGACGGAGATAGAGGGTGGAGACGGAGATAGAGGGTGGAGACGGAGATAGAGGGTGGAGACGGAGATAGAGGGTGGAGACGGAGATAGAGGGTGGAGACGGAGATAGAGGGTGGAGACGGAGATAGAGGGTGGAGACGGAGATAGAGGGTGGAGACGGAGATAGAGGGTGGAGACGGAGATAGAGGGTGGAGACGGAGATAGAGGGTGGAGACGGAGATAGAGGGTGGAGACGGAGATAGAGGGTGGAGACGGAGATAGAGGGTGGAGACGGAGATAGAGGGTGGAGACGGAGATAGAGGGTGGAGACGGAGATAGAGGGTGGAGACGGAGATAGAGGGTGGAGACGGAGATAGAGGGTGGAGACGGAGATAGAGGGTGGAGACGGAGATAGAGGGTGGAGACGGAGATGGATGGGGTAGAGGGTGGTGAACCTGTGGAATTCTCGACCGCAGAAGGCAGTGGAGGCCAAGTCATTAAATATATTCATGGAGGAGAGAGATATATTTCTTAATGTCAAAGGGATCAAGGGGTATGGGGAGAAAGTGGGAACAGGGTACTGAATTAGACCATCGGTCATAGAACATAGAACATAGAACATACAGCACAGAACAGGCCCTTCGGCCCACAATGTTGTGCCGATCCTTTGTCCTCTGTCAAGGACAATTTAATCTATACCCCATCATTCTCCTTTATCCATATACCTATCCAAAAGCCTTTTGAAAGTCCCTAAAGTTTCTGACTCAACAACTTCCCCGGGCAAGGCATTCCATGCCTCGACCACTCTCTGGGTAAAGAACCTTCCCCTGACATCCCCCTTATATCTCCCACCCTTCACCTTAAATTTATGACCCCTTGTAACGCTTTGCTCCACCCGGGGAAAAAGTTTCTGACTGTCTACCCTATCTATTCCCCTGATCATCTTATAAACCTCTATCATGTCACCCCTCATCCTTCTCCTTTCTAATGAGAAGAGGCCTAGAATGTTCAGCCTTTCCTCGTAAGACTTATTCTCCATTCCAGGCAACATCCTGGTAAATCTCCTCTGCACCCTCTCCAAGGCTTCCACATCCTTCCTAAAATGAGGCGACCAGAACTGCACACAGTACTCCAAATGAGGCCTTACCAAGGTCCTGTACAGCTGCATCATCACCTCACGGCTCTTAAATTCAATCCCTCTGCTAATGAACGCTAACACCCCATATGCCTTCTTCACAGCCCTATCCACTTGAGTTGCAACTTTCAATGATCTATGCACATAGACCCCAAGGTCTCTCTGCTCCTCCACATGCCCAAGAACCCTACCGTTAACCCAGTATTTTGCATTCATGTTTGTCCTTCCAAAATGGACGACCTCACACTTTTCAGGGTTAAACTCCATCTGCCACTTTTCAGCCCAGCACTGCAACCTATCCAAGTCCCCCTGCAGACGACAATAGCCCTCCTCGGTATCCACAACTCCACTAACCTTTGTATCATCTGCAAATTTACTGACCCACCCTTCGACTTCCTCATCCAAGTCGTTAATAAAAATCACAAACAGGAGAGGACCCAGAACTGATCCCTGCGGCACGCCACTGGTAACTGGGCTCCAGGCTGAGTATTTACCATCTAAGACCACTCTCTGCCTTCTATCAGTTAGCCAATTCTTAATCCAACTGGCCACATTCCCCACTATCCCATGCCTCCTGACTTTCTCCATAAGTCTACCATGGGGGACCTTATCAAATGCCTTACTAAAATCCATGTACACCACATCCACTGGTTTACCCTCATCCACTTGCTTGGTCACCTGCTCAAAGAATTCAATCAGGCTTGTGAGGCAAGACCTACCCCTCACAAAACCGTGCTGACTGTCCCGAATCAAGCAGTGTCTTTCCAGATGCTCAGAAATCCTATCCCTCAGCACCTTTTCCATCAACTTGCCTACCACCGAAGTAAGACTAACTGGCCTGTAATTCCCAGGGTTGTTCCTATTCCCTTTCTTGAACAGGGGCACAACATTTGCCACCCTCCAATCACCTGGTACCACCCCCGTCAGCAGAGAAGATGAAAAGATCATTGCCAGCGGCTCTGCAATTTCATCCCTTGCTTCCCATAACATCCTTGGATATACCCCGTCAGGCCCGGGAGACTTGTCTATCTTCAAGTTATTCAAAAACCCCAACACATCTTCCCTCCTAACGAGCACTTCCTCGAGCTTACCAGTCTGTTTCACACCGTCCTCTTCAGTAATACACCCCTTCTCATTCGTAAATACCGAAGAGAAGTACTCATTCAAAACCTCACTTATCTCTTCCGGCTCAACACACAGTCTCCCGCTATTGTCCTTGACCGGACCTATGGTCCCCCTGGTCATCCTCATATTTCTGACATACGCGTAAAAGGCCTTGGGGTTTTCTTTTATCCTACCCGCCAAGCATTTTTCATGCCCTCTCTTAGCTCTCCTAATCCCTTTCTTCAGATCCTTCCTGGCCATCTTGTATCCCTCCAGAGCTATGCCTGTGCCCTTTTTCCTCAACTTTATATACGCATCCTTCTTCTTCCTAACAAGACTCTCAACCTCTCTTGTCAACCACGGTTCCCTCACATGACCATCCCTTCCCTGTCTGACAGGGACATGCTTATCAATGGCCCCTACTATCTGCTCCTTGAAAAAGTTCCACATTTCGACCGTGCCCTTCCCTGCCAGCATATGCTCCCAACTTATGCTCCTCAGTTCCTGCCTGACAGCATCATATCTACCCTTCCCCCAATTGTAAACCTTGCCCTGTTGCACATACCTATCCCTCTCCATTACCACAGTGAATGCTACAGAATTGTGATCACTATCTCCAAAGTGCTCGCCCACCAACAGCTCTATCACTTGCCCTGGTTCATTACCTAGTACCAAATCCAATATTGCCTCCCCTCTGGTCGGGCAGTCTACATACTGAGTCAGAAAAGCTTCCTGGACATACTGCACAAACACTACCCCATCCAAACTATTCGATCTAAAGAGTTGCCAATCAATATTTGGGAAGTTGAAATCCCCCATAATTACTACCCTGTGACTTCTGCTCCTTTCCAAAATCTGTTTCCCAATCTGCTCTTCCACCTCCCTGCTGCTATTGGGGGGCCTATAGAAAACTCCCATCAAGGTGACTGCTCCTTTCCTGTTCCTGACCTCAACCCACAGTGCCTCAGTCGGCAGATCCTCCTCGAAAATTCTCTCAGCAGTTGTTACACTATTTCTAACTAACAATGCCACCCCCCCACCTCTTTTACCACCATTCCTAATCTTATGAAAACATCTATAACCAGGTACCTCCAAAAACCATTCCTCCCCCTCACCTATCCACGTTTCAGTGATGGCCACAACATCGTAGTCCCAAGTGCCCATCCACGCCTTCAATTCACTCACCTTATTCCTGATGCTTCTTGCGTTGAAGTATACGCACTTTAACCCTTCTCCGTGCCCATCTGTCCTCTGTGACAGTGCTACCTTCCCCAATACCTCACTACACTCTTTGTCTTTCTGAGTGGACCCACTGGTCCCTGGATTACAAGTCCGGTTCCCATCCCCCTCCCAAACTAGTTTAAACCCTCCCGAACAGTACTAGCAAACCTCCCTCCCAGGATATTGGTGCCCCTCTGGTTCAGATGCAGCCCGTCCTGTTTGAACAGGTCCCATCTTCCCCAGAATGCAGTCCAATTATCCAAGAACTGGAAGCCCTCCCTCCTACACCATTCCTGCAGCCACGTGTTCAGCTGTGCTCTCTCCCTATTCCTAGCCTCACTATCACGTGGCGCCGGCAACAAACCAGAGATAACAACTCTGTCCGTCCGAGCTTTCAGCTTCCAGCCTAACTCCCTAAACTCACTTCTAACATCTGTGCCACCCTTCCTTCCTACGTCGTTGGTGCCAATGTGCACCACGACCTCTGGCTGCTCCCCCTCCCCTTTAAGGATCCTGAAGACGCGATCACAAACATCACGGACCCTGGCACCAGGGAGGCAACAAACCATCCGTGCGTCTCGCCTGCGCCCACAGAACCGCCTGTCCGTACTCCTCACCATCGAGTCCCCGATGACTAGTGCTCTCCCATTCTCCCTCCTTCCCTTCTGAGCCACAGTGCAGGACCCCGTGCCAGAGGCCCGGTCACTGCAGCCTGCCCCCGATAGGCCGTCCCCCCCAACAGTATCTAAAACTGTATACTTGTTGTTGAGGGGAACGACCACAGGAGATCCCTGCACTGACCTCTTCCCACCTCTAACTGTTACCCAGCTGCCTTTGATTTGTGGAGTAACGACCTCCGTGTAGCTTCTATGTATCAACCCCTCAGCTTCCCGAATGATCCTCAGTTCATCCAGCTCCAGCTCCAATTCCCTAACACGGTCTGATAGGAGCTGGAGACGGATGCACTTCCAGCAGGTGAAGTCGGCAGGGCCACCGGAGGTTTCCCTCACCTCGAACATTCTGCAGGAGGAGCAATACACTACACTGGCTGCCATTTCTTTTATTCAATTACCCCTTAGTTAAGTACAACTATAGATATTAACAAAAACAGTAAATAGCTTACCTGCTCAGTCCTTTTTGGTTAGAGGAGGAGGGTAAAAAGGGTCTTATTATTAGGTTACAGGAGGAGGATGGGTGGGAGACACTACATGTGTAGTGGCTCGGGTTTACTCAGCTCCGCACCTTTAAGGAAAATACCTACCCAGGAGTCCTCGCTGCCGACCAGCTTCCGGTTCCTCCGGCGCCAAAAGAAACTCAAAGACAAGGAAAACAGTAAGTAAAACAGTAAGTACTTACTTTTAAAACACAGCTCCTGATGCCTTCACTCACCCACCGAAGAGTCGCTACCTTCTCCTGCTGCTCCGCCGGGAAATGAGGCCGAGTCCACGGAGCTCCGCACCTTTAAGGAAAATACCTCCCCAGGAGTCCTCGCTGCCGACCAGCTTCCGGTTCCTCCGGCGCCAAAAGAAACTCAAAGACAAGGAAAACAGTAAGTAAAACAGTAAGTACTTACTTTTAAAACACAGCTCCTGATGCCTTCACTCACCCACCGAAGAGTCGCTACCTTCTCCTGCTGCTCCGCCGGGAAATGAGGCCGAGTCCACGGAGCTCCGCACCTTTAAGGAAAATACCTACCCAGGAGTCCTCGCTGCCGACCAGCTTCCGGTTCCTCCGGCGCCAAAAGAAACTCAAAGACAAGGAAAACAGTAAGTAAAACAGTAAGTACTTACTTTTAAAACACAGCTCCTGATGCCTTCACTCACCCACCGAAGAGTCGCTACCTTCTCCTGCTGCTCCGCCGGGAAATGATCTTTATTGAATGACGGAGCAGGCCCAAAGGGCCGAATGGCCTGCTCCTGCTCCAATTTTCGATGTTTCGATGAGAGAAGTGGACTGGGAGAGGGAGAGGTAGAGAGAGAAGGAGAAACAGAGAGAGAAGGAGAGATAGAGATGCAGAGAGGTGACCCTGAGATTCTCTCTCTCACACACAAACATGCAGACACACACATAAAGGGACATACAGACAAACACAAATTGACACACACAAAGTCACACACAGAGACACACACACACACACACAGATTTTGCAATCCACACTGATGACAGTAAAAATGGCCAACAGAACTTCAGTAACAATCCCCAGCGTCTGCCCAGTCCTGTGAAAGACAGAGAGAGAGATAGGGAGTGACGGAGAGAGAACTTGGAAGGAAGAGGACAAAACAGCTTGTAGGAGAAACTTTACATTTATTTGTGTTCCACAGATTTAATTACAAGTTGAAAGGGACTGGACACTGAAAAAACTGTCAGCACACAACAACAACACTGAGACACTTTAGAATTGAGGGAAGGGGAGACACTTTACAATCCAGTCTGATGTCAGTAAAAATCCCCAATCACAAGCTCAGTAACAATGTTTGATATTTTCAAATTGCAGGGAAAGAATTAAAGGTTTAAAATGAACTAAGAGATGTCTGAAAGCATTGCTGTGCTGGGATTAACATATCAATGGACTGGAAAAGTCCGCATGGTCCTGACCTGGGATTAACATATCAATGGACAGGCCCCCTTTCCCGCCCCCGAGGCAGGACATTGAGAGACAGCCCAACATGTCAGAGGCTCAAGGGGTGGAGTTTGCAAACAGCTCACTCAGGATATAAACTGGGTTTGAAGATCTCAGTTCCAATCACAAAACCCACCTTTCACTCTCTCTCTAGAGAGAGTGGACACATTCCCCAGTCTGATTCAGTGTGTGTGTCTGTGTATCTGTGTGTGTGCTCTCTCTGTCTCAATCTGGTTTATAACTGTGATTTGATTGTATTTGAATATTGCTGATTGTCTGTGTAACTGAGAGAGGAAACCCTGGGCTCTTGCTATCCTATTTTGTTGAAATATGTCCTCGCTTTGTATTTTAATCCA
Organism: Heterodontus francisci; assembly: GCF_036365525.1. Lineage (NCBI taxonomy): Eukaryota > Metazoa > Chordata > Chondrichthyes > Heterodontiformes > Heterodontidae > Heterodontus > Heterodontus francisci. The sequence continues at coordinate 425,450 of NW_027141039.1, forward strand.
TTTTTTTTCTCCTTCTTTCCCCTGAGGAATTTTCATTCTGAAAACTGCAACGTCAAGTTGAAAAGAGGGAAAGTTTGGGACGAGGAAGCCTTGGACAGATTGAGGCCTTGTCCACAGGCTGCACCCAAAGGGTGTCCATTTATTAGCCAGAGGTTCAATTTCCTCTCTGGGGCCCACTTCGCAAGTCTCATTCTCTCTCTCCATCTGTCTCTCTGAATGAGAGTAACAGGAGGGAGAGAGACGCAGGAGAGTGCGGGAAACATAGAGAGAATCGGAGGGGTAGCCTGCTGGTATCAGAAAGCTGTTTGTGGGATCTTGCTGTGCACCAATGGCCTGCAGCATTTCCAACATTGTAACAGTGACGACCACTTTAAAAATTAATTCATTGAGGGTCAAAGGCTTGGAATTAAGTCACAAATGTGATAGTTTCTAAAGGCTTGTTATAATTCTAGAATAATCTGTGTGCTTTGGGCAATGTTCTGAATCTTTACTGTAAAATAAGATGTAGGGAGTTATTGTCTTCAAAAATGCCTTTTAATCAATTTTCTCTCTCTCCCTCTTGCCTTCAGGAATTTTCATTCTGAAAACTGCATCGTGAAGATGAAAAGAAGGAAAGTTTGGACGAGGAATCCTTGGAGTGGAGCATCCTCCCAAGGGGACGGACTGAGGTCTTGTCCACAGGCTGCACCCAAAGGGCCCACGTGAGTTATGTCTGTTCATTAGCCCGAGGTTTATTTTCCTCTCTGGGGCCCTGGGTTAACAAGTTCCTGTCGGATTGGGGCCCTGGAGTTTTAAACATGTTGAAAGCCTGGGGTTAAAGGAGCAGCCCCAGGAAGGAGTCCCATTTGCACATGCTCCATCCAGCCCTGTCTGTGAGGTTTGCTGATGTTTTGGGCAATGCTTCGTGAACTTAGTGAAATAAGATGCACGGTGCCCATTTTAATTCATTTTCCTGCAGTTATGAGGTTAGCTTTCCCTCTGTCTCCACATTCTTTCCCTGTGTCTCTATCTCCCCCCATGCTTTCTCTTCTCTGTCTCGGTTACACACTCTCCATCGCCACTTAAACCTTTAATAAATAAAAATAAACATACCACACACAGCAATGTGATTTGTCGTTATTTGAAATGGTGAGACGGAATCAGCAGCTTGTTCCCAGTTTAAAGAGGGAGTTTCACCCTTTCTCGGGACTGAAATATGGCTATTATCACATTGCTGCTTGTGGGATCTTGCTGTGCATCTAGTGGCCTGCAGCATTCCTACATGACAACAATGAGGACACTTCCCTCCCTGTCACACCATTTTAGAAGTGGATTCATTTTGTGCAAAGCTCCCCTGAAGGCCTGGAATTAAAGTCCTGAGCTTGGAGCCGGTATAATTCCAGAGTGATGCTGGTATTTAGGGCAGTGACGTGAATTTGAGGGTGAAATAAATTGTGGGATCTTGCTGTGCACATATGGCATGCAGTGTTTCCAACATTGCAATAGTGACGAGCACTTAAACAGTTCACTGAGTGTCAAATGTTCCCGATTCAAACAATTCAGTTTACTGAAGTTCTGAGTTTCGAATTCTCTCTGTCTTTCTCCAGAATTCTTTCCCTCTGTCTCTCTATTTAAACCTTTAATAGTTAAAAACACACAGCTGTGTGATTTGTTGTTGGTTTCAATGGTGAGACAGAAATATTTCACAGCTATTTTCAGTCAAGATTACAGATGAGATAGAGGGACAAAAACAGATATGGATGGAGAGAGAGAGAGACAGGGGAGAGAAATACACAGACAGGGGAGAGAAATACACAGACAGGGCAGAGAGATACAGAGACACGGCAGAGAGATAGAGACAGGGAGAGAGATACAGAGACAGGGGAGAGAGATACTGAGAAAGGGGAGAGAGATACAGAGACAGGGGAGAGAGAATCAGAGACAGACACAGAGAGGTGGAGGCTGCTGTCTGAACCCTTTTATCCTTTGGTTTATTAACTGTGATTTGTCTGTATTTGGGTGTTGCTGGGAGAGTGTCTGTGTCACTGAGGGCAATTCCTGGGCTCTTGCTGTGCTATTTTGCTCAACAATGCCTTTTAATCAATTGTGGGATCCTGCTCTGCATCCATTCCCTGCATCAATTCCTACATTACAACACTGAGGCAGAAACAGATGGAGAGAAAAAGAGGGAGAGTGAGAAACAGCTGGAGGTGGCAGGTTAAATGCAGGGAGAGAGAGAGACAGGTGAGTGAGGGAGGGAAGGCAGAGAAAGATGGACAGAGACAGAGAGAGAGGGAGAGAGAAATCTACACTCAAAACCTTGGTGAACTGAATATTGAAGTGTCACCATTGCTGGGATCTTGCTGTGCACTAAAAGCAGATTATCTGCATATCAGATTTCTGCCTGTGGGACCTGGCTGTGTACACACTGCCTGCAGGTTTCCTGCATTGCAACAGTGGACAAATTTCAACATTAATTCATTGAGTGTCAACTGCTCCTGAGGGCCAATAATTACAAGAGCTGAACGTGAAGCTGTATAAAGGTTGTTTTCAGTTCAAAGATGGAGTTTAGCATTTTCTGAGAACTGTGATGGGATATTTGGCTATGATCACATTGTGGGATCCTGCTGTGCATACATTCCCTGCATCAATTTCTACATTACAACACTGAGGCAGAAATAGGAGGAGAGAAAAAGAGGGAGAGTGAGTAACAGCTGGAGGTGGCAGGTTAAACAGAGAGAGAGAGAGAGACAGGCAGAGTGTGGGTGAGGGAGGGAAGGCAGAGAAAGATGGAGAAAGACAGAAATAGAGAGAAATCCACACTCAAACCTTGGTTGAAGTGTCACCATTACTGGGATCTTGCTGTGCACAGCTTGCAGGCTGTTAAAAGACTGCTGCTTGTGGGATCTTGCTGTGTACCAATGACCTGCAGCATTTCCAACATTGCAACAGTGACGAGCACTTTCCAAATTAATTCATTGAGTGTCAAATACTTCTGTGAATCAGCAATGAAATGGGTGAAATGTGAAGGTTTGTAAAGGCTTGTTCTCATTCCCGAATAATGCTGGTGTTTTAGGCTGTGGGCTGAATTTGACAGTGAAATGAAACACCTGGGGCCCATTTGAATTCAGTTTTTCAGGGATGGGAATGTGGATTTCTCTCTCTACCCTTCGACAGGAGAGGGGATGGGGGTCTCCAGTGTTTGTGTGCTTTTACAATGAGGCAGAAACAGATGTCGAGACACACAGAGAGAAATAGAGAGAGAGAGAGCAGGAAATGACAGCGTAAACACATCTACACTTCCCAGTCTCTGGCTCTGTGTCAGGGGATGTGTTTGTAAGTCACTGAGAGGTTGTTTTATGTCAGTGAGTTTGAGAGAGAGTCCTGGGCTCTTGCTGCGTTTTATTTCTGTTCAAAAATGCTTTGCTTTGTTTGAATCAATTTTATTTCTCTTATTCCCAAGGAGAATCTTTTCGGAAGCTGCAGCTGTGATGATGCAGACGGAGAATCTTTTAGCCATGTGGAATTCTCAGACAAGAGCTTCAACCAGGGAGGGAAAGTAATAATACATATATATTTGTCATTGTCAAATTCATTTCTAAATCCAGAAAAGAAAATTGTTTGTGTTTTCGGGGCTGATAGAAAAACAAAGTGTTGGAAATGCTCAGTATTTCCAGAACAGTTTTTATTTCAGATTTCCAGCATCCTCAGTGTTTTGAATTTGTGTTTTCGGGGGTCTGTGGATTTTTTTTACCACAAGGGAGGGGGCTGGAGGGTGCTCCGAAGGGAATAGTTTGGGAATCGCTGCTCCAGAACAGTCAATGTCATCCCATAGATTTCCCTCTCTCCATCTCTTGCTGCAACTTGTTCCCTGCACCTTCCTCCTTGTTCCTAACTCTGTTTCTTCACATCATTAAATCCCTGTCTATGTATCTCTCAACATCCTTTCTATCTCTGCCTCACAGGTTTCCATTGTCATTCTCTTTCTGCGACTCTCTGCAACTTTACCTGTCTCTCTCTCACTCCATTTCTTCTCTCGCTCACTTCCAAATCCCTGAATATTTCCATCGCTGCTCCTCCTTTCCTGCAAAATTATCTCTGCATTTCCCCCATCCCGCAGCAAACCCTCTCTCTTCTGTAAACGCATCTTACTTTGTATCTCTGCCCCTCCATATCTTTCTGTCTCTGCATCTCTCTCTTGGTCTGGGATCTTTCTCAATATCTCAATTTCTCTCTCTCTCTCTGCCCTTCTCGGTATTTCTGACCCTCTGTTCTCAGTTTCTCTCACTGGTTTCGGACTCCCTGCATCTCATTCTCCAGCTCCTTTTTCATTTATTTATCTCTCTCTCTGTTCTGTCCTAAACCTGGGGTCTGTTTTCTGTGTTTCTGTCCCTCTGTCAGGTGCTGGATTTGAACTCGCAGCCTTGGTGTTGTACAGGGTAATTGTGAAGTGGGATCCTGCTTTCCATCTCTGCCCAGTTTTGCTCCCATTGAGGTAAAAACAGGGGAGAGATTCTGAACGGACAGCCGACACACAACCACCCTCCTCCCCTCCACCCTGGTTTGCACCATTGGCACCAAGTCCGAGTCCAGCCCAGTGTTTCTTTGACTCTCTGTGTATCTGCTCCCAGACTGTCTCTGCCTGTCTCCTTGTGGTTCAATGGGTGAAGGGACAGGTCAGCCATTATCTAACATGGGTGGGACAGGATCAAAGGGCTGAATGGCCTCTTCCTGTCCCAGTGCAAAATCAATGTGTGAGTGTTTGTGTGTGTCTCCCTCTGTTTGATTCCCTGAAGCCGATGGGGAGAGCAGGTGAAACACCTTTCTGCAGAGAGGGCTGTGTCCTGTCCGTCAAAGGCTCAGAATGCCAGTTAGCCCCTGAAGGTCCTTGCTCTATGCCCGGCCCTGATTTTGGCCAGACAGGAGTTAAAGGTGCCGGGGATCTGGGAGCAAGTTGTTGGAATTCCAGTGGCTTATCCAGATCTGGAATTAAAATGAACAAAAGATTGTCGGGAGACTGAGCCAAACCCAGGAAGTTGATGGACGTGGGAATAACACGGTGGGGTGTGAGGGGAGTAGGGGGCTGTTCGCGGGGGTGATGATACAGTGTGTGAATTAGTAGAGGGGGCTTTTACAGGACAGGGAGGGTATTTAGAAACCGGGAGAGTTTACAGTGGAGAGCGGGGGAAGAATTAGATTGGGTTCAGTTAATGGGGGGGTATTTAGATGGGAGTCTGTTCACAGAACGGGGGGTATTTAGATGGGGGTCTGTTGCGGGCGGGTATAGAGATGGAAGTCTGTTCCCGGGGGGTATTTAGATGGGAGTTTGTTCCTGGGGGGTTGTTCAGAGGGGAGTTTGTTCCAGGAGGGTATAGAGATGGGAGTCTGTTCCCGGGGGGTATTTAGTTGGGAGTTTGTTCCAGGGGGGGTATTCAGAGGGGAGTTTGTTCCAGGAGGGTATTGAGATGGGAGTTTGTTCCTGGGGGGTTATTCAGAGGGGAGTTTGTTCCTGTCGGGGGGTATTGAGATGGGAGTTTGTTCCTGGGGGGTTATTCAGAGGTGGGTTTGTTCCTGGGGGGGGGGGGGGTATTCAGAGGGGAGTTTGTTCCAGGAGGGTATAGAGATGGGAGTCTGTTCCCGGGGGGTATTTAGTTGGGAGTTTGTTCCAGGGGGGGTATTCAGAGGGGTGTTTGTTCCAGGAGTGCATTTAGATGGGAGTTTGTCCAGGAGGGTAATGAGATGGGAGTTTGTTCACGGGGGGTATTTAGTTCGGAGTTTGTTCCAGGGGGGTATTCAGAGGGGAGTTTGTTCCAGGAGGGTATTGAGATGGGAGTTTGTTCCTGGGGGGTTGTTCAGAGGGGAGTTTGTTCCTGGGGGGGGGAATTTAAATCGGTGTTTGTTCCTGGGAGGGTATTGAGATGGGAGTTTGTTCCAGGAGGGTATTGAGATGGGAGTTTGTTCCTGGGGGGGTTGTTCAGAGGGGAGTTTGTTCCTGGGGGGGGTATTCAGAGGGGAGTTTGTTCCTGGGGAGGTATTCAGAGGGGAGTTTGTTCCAGGAGGGTTTTGAGATGGGAGTTTGTTCCTGAGGGGTTATTCAGAGGGGTGTTTGTTCCTGGGGTGATTTTAAATGGCTGTTTGTTCCCGGGGTCTATTTAGATGGGAATCTGTCCTGGGCGGGTGGTAGTTTGATGGGTTGTCTTGTAACAGAGGGAAGGGGATAATTAGATGGGGGTCTGTTGATAATGAGGGTATTAGATGGGGGTCATTTGACAGGGGATATCTGACAGTTGTCTGCAGATGAGGATTATTTAGATCGGGGGTGTCTGTACAAGGGGGGGATGTTTTCTGGTGAGGAGAATTACAGGAAAAAGATTTGCGTGGTGGATAAAAATTGCGGGCGGTGGATAAATTGAGGGCGGTGGATAAATTGAGGGCAGTGGATAAATTGAGGGCAGTGGATAAATTGAGGGCGGTGGATAGGGTCAGGAAAAGACAGAAACATTTGGAAAGATGGAGAGAAATGATAGAAAGAGAAATAGAGAAGACTGAAAGATACAAAGAAAGAGAGAGAAAAAGACAAGGCAAAAAAGTGGAGGGAAATAACAGAGACACAAAGAAATTGAAGGCACCAAAGAGACAGACAGAAAGCCAGTGAGAAAGACACAGAGAATCACAGAGAGATTGAGAGAGAGGACAGAGAATCACAGAGAGATTGAGAGAGAGGACAGAGAATCACAGAGAGATTGAGAGAGAGGACAGAGAATCACAGTGAGATTGAGAGAGAGGACATAGTAACACAGAGAGATTGAGAGAGAGGACAGAGAATCACAGAGAGATTGAGAGAGAGGACAGAGAACCACAGAGAGATTGAGAGAGAGGACAGAGAATCACAGAGAGATTGAGAGAGAGGACAGAGAATCACAGAGAGATTGAGTGGGAGAGAGATTGAGTGAGGAGAGAGATTGAGTGAAAAGAGAGATTGAGTGAGGAGAGATTGAGTGCGAGGGAGATTGAGTGCGAGGGAGATTGAGTGCGAGGGAGAGTCTGTGAGAGGGAGAGTCTGCGAGAGGGAGATTGAGTGAGAGGGAGATTCAGTGCGAGGGAGAGTCAGTTCGAGGGAGATTCAGTGCGAGAGAGATTGTGCGAGAGAGATTGTGCGAGAGAGACTGTGAGAGAGAGACTGTGAGAGAGATAGATTGAGTGCGAGAGAGATTGAGTGCGAGAGAGATTCAGTGGGAGAGAGATTCAGTGGGAGAGAGATTCAGTGGGAGAGAGATTCAGTGGGAGAGAGATTGAGTGAGAGAGAGATTGAGTGAGAGAGAGATTCAGTGGGAGAGAGATTCAGTGGGAGAGAGATTCAGTGGGAGAGAGATTGAGTGAGAGAGAGAGCGATTCAGTGAGAGAGAGATTCAATGAGAGAGAGATTGAGTGAGAGAGAGATTCAGTGAGAGAGAGATTCAGTGAGAGAGAGATTGAGTGAGAGAGAGAATCAAGAGAGAGAGATTGAGTGAGAGAGAGATTGAGTGAGAGAGAGAATCAAGAGAGAGAGATTGAGTGAGAGAGAGATTGAGTGAGAGAGACTTAGTGAAAGAGACTGAGTCAGAAGAAGGGAGAAAAGCAGAAACAGACAATAAAGATGTGATACTCTCCATCCCACACCGTCTGTTTTCCATCGTTGGACTCTAACACCTTCCCGCCATAAGCTCATCCATGGGGAAGAGATCCTGGAGAGGGGCATTGTGGTGGGATTTGGAGAAATGCGTCAGGACTGGGACAGAGAAAGCGGGGGATTCAGACTGGACTCTCTCTCACACACACACAAACACACACACACACACACTGTAATCTGTTCCAATTCACCTTGGCACAGAGATTGAGACACAGAAACACACCTTCAGAAAACAGCCGCATGGAAGGAAAGAATGTGGTCTGATGTTGTCCTAATATATCCCAGAACCTGTCACTCAAAACAGACAGTCCACCCAAAATGCAGCTTAACCAACCAGCTCTCAGCTTCCTCCATCTGGACACTCCCTCCCAGGTATGGGACAGTCCAAGGTGAGTCTCTGTGTAAACAGCAAATGGGGGAGAGAGGGATATTCCAGACATATCCCAAATGGACCATTCCAGACAGAAACCTGTCTGTCTCTCTCTCTCTCTCTCTCTCTCTCCCTCCCCCCAAAATCTCATTAACAGAGCAGAAAAGCTGCTGTAATTTAAAACCTGGAGGGGCCGGTTTGGATAATAACCATTTAACACTGATTGTATTAAATGTCTTTCACTATTCACCTCCAGTTAACAGAAAGTTCAGAAAATGACTCATTGCAATTACCTTGAAATTCTTACAAAGTGTTATTGCTGGAGAGGCCTGTTTGAATGCAGTACAAACATGCGGTTTTTATTCGGTTTTTCATTTCCACTGTGTGACAAAGACTGAAACCAGAGCCAGGTAAATGAGGCAGCCAATAGAACTTTTATAACCAGTGACATTTCACACAACAATTCTTACCCATATTTACAGTTGTATTCGTCAATGATTCTTTGCCCTGCATTTGATGCTGCTGTATTTATGTATTAACTGTAATCAATCAATAAAACCTTCTTAACATTCACCAGTTTAATGTTACAAGGGTTCACAAAGCTGGGAAATGGCCATTTAACAAAAATGGTATTAAAGATCTTCCACTTTTCACCTCCAGTTTACATAAAGTTCAGCAATGAAGACCTCCACATTCAGACAAAGAGTTTTTACTGCTGTAATAAAGTGTCACTTGTTTCCCTTTGCTTCCAGACTGTTTCTATCCTCTGCTCTCCTGGGGGATTCAGAGGGATTTTTGTTCATTGTTTGTCCACATTCAGGAGGTTACAGATCCTCTGCAGCTGCTGTCCTGGAGAAGTTAATTGCATTGCATTCAAAATCTTTCCCACATTGTGGAGATATGAGGAGAGAATGTTTACACTAGTAGAGGGGTGAAACAAATAGGCAGGGAGTTATTATGGTCTGGAATTCACTGTCTGACCGGTTTCTGAAAGCAGATTCAATATTAAATTTCAAAGGACAATTGGATCAAAATTTCAACTACTCTTAGTTATAGTAGAGAATATACCAGCATAGAAAGAGAAGTGTGAGAGAGAGAGAGATGTCATAACGTAGGTGATCAAGAACCCAACACAACTTATATTGAGAGTTTTTATTTATAAATGACTGTTTGAGTTTTATTTGATCCTGTTGTTTTATTTATACATTACCTTTAATCACTCAAGATAACTTTCCAAACAGGAATGAGTTTCATGTTACAAGTGTTCACACAGTAGAAAAATAGCCATTTTACAAAAGTTGCATTGAAATTATTTTATTCAGCATCTCAAGTTTAAAATAATGTAAATTCTTCTGACTTGTGGAAACTTTCAAAATCAGCAAGGGAATCTCCCATCAGTAATGGCTCAGCATCACCATCCGCTGGTGTCCCTGTGTCACTGCAGTTAATGTCCCTCTCGCACCATCTCCATCTGCTGGTGTCCCTGTCTCACTGCAGTTACTGTCCCTTCCTCACCATCTCCATCTGCTGGTGTCCCTGTCTTACTGCAGTTACTGCCCCCTCTCAGCATCTCCATCTGCTGGTGTCCCTGTCTCACTGCAGTTACTGTCCCCCTCTCACCATCTCGATAGGCTGGTGTCCCTGTGTCACTTCAGTTACTGTCCTTTCCTCACCATCTCCATCTCCTGGTGCCCCTGTGTCACTGCAGTTACTGCCCCCTCTCACCATCTCCATCTCCTGGTACCCCTGCCTCACTGCGGTTACTGCCCCCTCTCACCATCGGCATCTGCTAGTGTCCCTGTGTCACTTCAGTCACTGTCATTTCCTCACCATCTCCATCTCCTGGTGTCCCTGTCTCACTGCAGTTAATGTCTCCATCTCACCATCTCCATCTCCTGGTGTCCCTGTCTCACTGCAGTTAATGTCCCCCTCTGTGCATCTCCATCTGCTGGTGTCCCTGTCTCACAGCAGTTACTGTCCCACACTCACCATCTCCATCTGCTGGTGTCCCTGTCTCACTGCAGTTAATGTCCCCCTCTCACCATCTCTATCTCCTGGTGTCCCTGTCTCACTGCAGTTAATGTCCCCCTCTGTCCATCTCCATCTGCTGGTGTCCCTAACTCACTGCAGTTACTGTCCCTCCTCACCATCTCCATCTGCTGGTGCCACTGCCTCACTGCAGTTACTGCTCCCCTCTGTCCATCTCCATCTGCTGGTGTCCCTGACACACTGCAGTTACTACCCCTGTCACTATCTCCATCTGCTGGTGTCCCTGTCACACTGCAGTTACTGCCCTGCTCACGACCTCACATTCACTCCGATTTTCAGCTTTGTCCACTGGCTGCTGTTGTTGACAACAGCAACCACGAGGTGGCGCTGCACTGGCACATGCGCAAACGTATCCTATTCCCGTGAACCATCAGGGTCTGTCCGTTCACTTGCTGCCAGGACTAAAGATGGCGCCGGTCAAATAATCACAGAGGCGGGTGGAGGGTGGGAGGTGGATCTGGGGGTCTGGGGGGGCGGGGGAGGAGGGGGAATGGGATTTAGTTCCAGTGTTTGAAACCCTTCAGCTCTTTCTATGATTTCACTAATTGAACAATGAGATTGAGAGGGTATTTCACCCCCTTCTTCAGCTCCTGTCTGAATTTAGTCTGGGTCACAATGTAAATACATGTGTTGGTGCAGGAACTGAGAATCTGCAGCATCTTTGATGTTTGTTGTGTGATAAAGAGAGGGTCAGTGTAGGAGGAATAAGAATAAATATCTGTAATTCGACTATAAATGATAAACACAACCCGGGTCACCCATAACAGGATAAAACTGCCGGATATACTGAACAGTAAAATAATTGATTTCCTGCGATTCTCCATCTCTGGGTCCTTGTGATTCTCTGCATTGCTGTGGCGCCGGAATCCCCTGCGGACTTTACTGGAGAATAAAATCCGTCTGACAGTCAGAACATTGAGCAGCAAAATCAGAAAGACCGGGACACAAGGGGTTAAAATGAGGTCAAACAATTCAAATGCCCCCCATATGGGGGAAGTGAAGAAGTTCAGTTCATGAACACAACCCATGAGAACATTATCAATAATGTATTCTTGTTCCAGTGTAAAGTACCAGGGGAGAGACTCTAAACAGCCCAGCACACTCACTGTTCCCACAACCACAGCCGCCGTTTTCTCACTGCAATATTTTGTTTTCAGCTTCTCACAACAAATGGCCACAAATCGATCGAAGGTGAAAGTGACTGTGAGCCAGACAGAAACAATTGTGGATGCAGAAAGCAGAACGATAATGAGAGAACACACAGGAGTAATTCTCACGAATGAATATGGGAAATAAATTCCAACAATCCAGTACAATATGGGTTCAGTGATAACGACCAGGAGATCAGACACTGCCATTCCCACCAGGTAGACACTGATACATTTGGAGAGACCGCACTTTCCTCGGGACAGGATCACAATCGCCACCAAGTTAACTGGAAGAGAAAGAGAAAAGGAAGCAGAAAAATTACTGATCAGACCTGGAGACAAAGCAGCAGTTTGACAGGATCTGGGCTGAAATTTCCAGCTTTGTTGCTGCATCGAGCAGTGAAAACTGATTCGTTGACCCGGGAAGTGCTTTGTCACAGTGAAATGTTTGTGAACACAGTTATTAATAATGAATTGGGAGATTGATACAGAAAGTGAATAAAGTCAGCACCGGATCTACTGGAAGTACTGAGTGAGGATGCAGTGTCAGTGGGGAAATGAGAAGCTGTTTTACAGAGATGGAATCCGATGTGTTAATTGGGAATGTGTCTCCAGACTGTTGGTTGGGAAGGTTTGGGGAGAGCGGGATGTGTAGCTGGTTTGTTGCTCTGGCTTCAGGGAACCGACAGAGACTGTTATCAAATGGGAAAACTGCAGCGCTGTGTTAGAGTATCAGCAAAGATCAAGAATGGCAGAGCAGGCTCGAAGGGCTGAATGACCTCCTCCTGCTCCCATGTTGGACGTGGCAGCTGGAGGTGGAGACAGTGAGTGACATTGGGAGGGAGAGAAGGAAAAGTACATGTTGGAGCAGGAGGGGAGACTGGAGCAGATGGTTTGGGAAAGTGGATAAACTGAAGCAATGGATGAGGAGACTGAGGATTCAATACAGTGAGAGGAGCGGCTGAGATTCACAGGGAGAGACTGCAGCAGAGTGTTAGAGGAAATCTAATCTATAGATCCCAGTAATACAACTCAATTAATACAATCAAACAATAATCCCTGTGGTTATTGGTGTTGGAGAACAGTTCATTGTTCATACAATATAGTCAATATATTTAGTTTGTACAGGCTATTAAATATAAATGTAAATATATTTCTGATATCAGCCTCGCTCTTTATTGAATTCAGCAGTCACAGAGATTTTAAAGTGTAGTATTTAAATAATGAATTACCATCAGTGATGAACTGATTCTATTCTGTTTATTCAGTCACTAAGTAAGGAATAGGAACTTTCTACAAAACAAAATGAGGATCTGACAGAAATCAACACAGAGGATCAAGTCCAACAGGAAAATGAACACAATCTGACAACAGACAACTTCAACTCACAGTTTCTCTCACTAATTGTTCTGGACATTCCAGCACTTTATGATAGTGAATTATTTACACTGCTGCTGCTTTCTCTTTCTCTTTACTTCTGCTTTTCTTTGTCCATCGGTTTCGTTCTCCCTGCTCCTTTTCTCCTTCCCTATCTCTCTGGAGTACTCACACCCTGTAAACTGTTACTTAATGCTGCTTTTCACATCTGCTTTATTCCTAACATTCTGCTTCTGTGTTCTGTTCACCAGACCCAGGTTCAATGATTCTATTCTCAGAGTCAGTTTGTTCAATGGTGAAACCTCTGTGAATAATTTAATGTATCTACAGAACACTCAAGTCTCCACCAGTTCACCTGCACTCTTCACTTCATCTACAATACATGGAATAAACAGGATCGAAAGCTAATTCCAGACAAACCTCACAATGATTGAAATTCCTTCTCCTGGAATTATAAAGTAATCTGTTTGAATGTGGGTTTGTTTAATTAATAAAACACCAGCATCAGCGCTGCAGCCGATAATCTACAGATAAATGGAAAGACTCTTGATTCCAACTGACAGAGTGAAAACCAGTAAAACATCACATCAATACTTTCTATTTTACAATGTAGTCCAGTGACAGTGAAGGTCCACAGTGAAGCAGAGAAGGAGAAGTGAAAGTGTCAGCAGCAAACTCAGTTCAGTAGCCAGACTTCTGAAGCAGCGTCAGACACACACAGAATGAAATAATATTTGATAACAGTGATAATCAGTAAATACATTGAAATCCCAGATAAACTGAGCCATTTTATTGGGGAGGGAGGACATTGTTCTGTCCCCTTGGAACTCTGAGACCGTGAGATGTGTCATTATCAATCACTGAAAACAAAATCATAAAAATATTCCAGGACCGGTTAAATCTACATCATGAAACTGTTAAAAACTCCTAATGGTCTGATTATTGATCCTCTCCGGAACATCTCATTCAAATACATTCAATACACAGAATAATCCAGTAATAATGCCACAGTTACTTAAAACAATAAAATTAAATACAGAATACAACACCTGCAAGAATGAAAGAGGAGTCAATGAGGAGATTCCATCAGTAAATTGCTGGAAAAGAACAGGCGGCTGTTTAACACACGCAGAGGGAAAATATACCAAGTACAGCAGCTCATTTAACATCGAATTACACCATTGACAGCTGAGATACTGGCTTACCAGGAACTCCAATTGCTGCAAGTACAGGATAATAAATGTCTTCTATCTGAAAGATTACTGGATATCCCATTTCTGTGAGAAGCAGAGACTTCTGTTCGCCTGGAATCCACAGCTCCACCAGGCACTCTGAGCAGATCCATTCCAATGGGTCCTGATTAATACAGGGGATAAGTCCCCACTGACACGGTTATACCCCTGATCATTGCTATTAGTTACACTCTCCTGAACAAACACATTACATCAGCAGCTTTAGAAAATAGATAGAACAGAGATCAGTACGGCACAGTACAGGCCCTTCGGCCCACGATGTTGTGCCGTACCTTTAGCCTACTCTCAGATCAAACTAACTACCTACCCTTCATTCTACTATCATCCATGCACCTATCCAAGAGTCGCGTAAATGTCCCCAATGTATCTGCTTCTACTACCACCGCTGGCAGTGCATTCCATGCACCCACCACTCTCTGTGTAAAGAACCTACCTCTGAAATCTCCCCGAAATCTTCCTCCAAATCACCTTAAAATTATGCCCCCTGGTGATAGCCCTTTCCAACGTGGTAAAAGGTCTCTGGCTATCCAGTCTATCTATGCCTCTCATCATCTTGTACCCCTCAATCAAGTTACCTCTCATCCTTCTTCGCTCCAATGAGAGAAGCCGTGGCTCCCTCAATCTTTCTTCGTAGGACATGCCCTCCAGTCCAGGCAGCATCCTCAAGATCCCTCTGTTCCTCCACACTACCAAGAATCCTGTCTTTAAGCCTGTATTCCGCATTCAAATTGGACCTTCCAAAATGAATCACTTCACACTTTTCCAGGTTGAATTCCATTTGCCACTTCTCAGCCCAGCTCTGCATCCTGTCAATCTCCCGTTGCAGCCGACAACAGCCTTCCACACTATCCACAACTCCAGCAATCTACATGTCATCGGCAAGCTGCTAACCCAGCCTTTCACTTCCTCATCAAAGTCATTTATAAAAATCACAAAGAGCAGAGGTCCCAGAACAGATCCCTGTGGAACACCACTGGTCACCGAGCTCCAGGCTGAATACTTTCCATCTGCTACCACCCTCTGTCTTCTATGGGCCGGCCAATTTTGTATCCAGACAGCCAACTTTCCCTGTATCCCATGCCTCCTTACTTTCTGAATGAGCCTACCATGGGGAACCTTATCAAACACCTTGATAAAATCCATATACACCACATCCACTGCTCTTCCTTCATCAATGTGTTTTGTCACATCTTCAAAGAATTCAATAAGGCTTGTGGGGCATGACCTGCCCTTCACAAAGCCATGCTGACTGTTTCTAATCAAACCATGCTTTTCCAAGTAATCATAAATCCTGTCTCTCAGAATCCTCTCCAATAATTTGCCCACTACCGATGAAAGACTAACTGGTCTATAATTCCCAGGGTTATCCCTATTCCCTTTCTTGAACAAGGGAACAACTTTTGCCACCCTCCAATCATCTGGTACTACTCCAGTGGACAGTGAGGACGCAAGATTATCGGCAAAGGGGCGGCAATCTCTTCCCTCGCTTCCCGTAATATCCTTGGGTATATCCCGTCTGGCCCCAGGGACTTATCTGTCCTCATATCATTCAAAATTTCCAGCATATCCTACTTCCTAACCTCAACCTGTTCGAGCATATCAGCCTGTTCCACGCTGTCCTCACAAACGACCAGGTTCCTCTCAGTAGTGAATACTGAAGCAAAGTATTCATTTAGGACCTCCACTACCTCCTCCGACTCCAGGCACAACTTCCCTCCACTATCCCTGATCGGCCCTACCCTCACTCTGGCCATCCTCTTGTTCCTCACATAAGTGTCGAACGCCTTGGGATTTTCCTTAATCCTACCCGCCAAGACTTTTTCATGACCCCTTCTAGCTCTCCTAAGTTTATTTTTCAGTTCCTTCCTGGCTACCTTGTAACCCTCTAGAGCTCTGTCTGATCCTTGCTTCCTCAACCTTAAGTTAGCTTCCTTCTTTCTCTTGACTAGCTGTTCCACATCTCTTGTCATCCAAGGTTCCTTCACCATACCATCCCTTCCTTGCCTCATCGGGACAAACCTAACCAGCGGTCGCAGCAAGTGCTCCCGAAACAACCTCCACATTTCTGTCGTGTATTTCCCTGAGAGCATCTGTTCCCAATTAATGCTCCCCAGTTCCTGCCTAATAGCATTGTAATTCCCCCTCCCCCAATTAAATATTTTCCCATCCCGTCTGCTCCTGTCCCTCTCCATGACGATAGTAAAGGTCAGGGAGTTGTGATCACTATCACCGAAATGCTCTCCCACCGAGAGATATGCCACCTGGCCTGGTTCGTTGCCAAGCACCAAGTCCAACATAGCCTACCCTCTAGTCGACCTATCTACATATTGAGTCAGGAAACCTTCCTGGACACACCTGACAAAAACTGCTCCATCCAAACTATTTGCACTAAGGAGGTTCCAATCAATATTAGGGAAGTTGAAGTCACCCATGACAACAACCCTGTTACTTCTGCACCTTTCCAAAATCTGCCTCCCAATCTGTTCCTCCGTGTCTCTGTTGCTATTGGGGGGTCTATCGAAAACTCCCAATAAAGTGATTGCTCCTTTCCTGTTTCTGACTTCCACCCAGAATGACTGAGTAGACAAACCCTCCTCGACGACATCCCTTTCTGCAGCTGTGATACTATCCCTGATTAGCAATGACACTTCCCACCTCTTTTACCTCCCTCCCTATTCCTTTTGAAACATCTAAACCCCGGAACATCCAACATCCATTCCTGCCCCTGTGATATCCAAGTCTCCGTAATGGCCACAACATCGTAGCTCCAAGTACTGATCTATGCTCTAAGTTCATCACCCTTATTCCTGACACTACTTGCATTAAAATAGCTTTGACTCTGATGTAAATAATGTGGTGGATAAAACACAATCACTTCAATGTCAATGATATTTTCTGAGTAAGACCTCTCTCGGGAATAAACCTGAAATCTGTACTCATACTGGATGGAGGGCAATTATGAGAGGCGTTATTTACATTTTCCATATTATTGCATTGACCTTGTTCACTCCTGGCGTTTCAATTGTAAATGTAACGGATCTGTATGCAGTGGACACTGAATCCAGGGACAAACGCAATCCTGTTTCACTCTGTTCCTGCCTTTTCCCAGTTAAAATGTGAACTTTGAGTCTCTGATTCGGGACCATGTTCAGGGTTTCAGCCCAGAAACTAGTGTGAGTGATATTACAGGACAGACACTGTACGCATCCATTTGGGAGGCAGTTGGGTCGTGATAATATCACTGATCACGTAATCCAGAGGCCCAACCTGATGGCCTGGGGACAGGGGTTCAAATCCCACCTCGGCAACTAAATAAACCAGAGCGAGCTGCCTTTCTATGAAAAAGAAGAGGGAGCTCCGCCTCTACGTATAAAGTGGAGAGAGCGCCCTCTCCATGTAAAAAGTGGAGGGAGCTACATCTCTATTTATAATGTTGGGAGCGATGAAGGAAAGAGGAGAAGAGGGAAACGAAAGCAAATGGGAAAATGGAGAGATAGGGACAAAATGGAAAACAGTGAGAGACAGACGAGATAGCGAAATGAGATCTTGACGGAACCCCAGTAACAATCCCCATTGTCTGCCCTGTCGGTATTTGGGGTTTAATGTGAGTGTTTTAGGGATGATTGTCAGATGAGTGTTTGATATTCTCAAACTGCATTGACATTCCCAACAAAAGCAAGAGTTAAAGATTCAAAATTAACCAAACAAATGGCTCAAAGCATTGCTGTTCATGTACAGAGGGACGGAGAGATGGAAGGAGTGAGACACAGACGGAGAGAGACACAGCCAGAGTGGGACAGTGACAGAGGGAGAGGGAGAGAGACAGAGGTAGAATGATAGAGGAAAAAGGAGAAACAGAGACAGAGGGGGAGAGACAGAAAGGGAGGCAGGCAAATGCAGAGTGAGACAGACAGAAAGGGAGGCAAGCAGATGCAGAGGGAGGGAGACAGATGCAGAGGGAGAGACAGACAGAGAGAGAGGGAGGGCGAGATTACCCGAAAAAGTTTACATCTAATAATGTTGACAAAAGATAGAATTAAAAAGTAAAACTGGCTATGTGCAAGACCTAATTTTGAAAGGAATGATCAGAGGTTTAGTGTGAATGTTTTGGGAGTGAGTGTTGGATCAATGATTGATGTTTTCAAACTGAAGTGACATTTAATATTATTTTAAAAAATATTATTAAACACTGACAAACTTTAGAAGCAGGGGAAATGGGATATAGTGTGTGAGGCGACCTTGACAGAACCTCAGTAACAATCCCCATTATCTGCATAGTCCTGTATTGGGGATTTAGTGTGAGAGTTTAGGGGGCGAGTGTTGATCAGTGTTTGATATTTTCAAACTGCAGTGACGTTCCCAGCAAGGGCAAGATTTACAGGTTCAAAATTAACCAAGAAATGGATAAAAACATTTCTGTCCAAGGAGAGAGATGGAGTTAGAGACAGAGACATGGAAAGAGGCAGAGAAAGAGGGAGAGGGTGAGGGAGAGAGAGAGAGAGAGAGAGAGAGAGGGTGAGGGAGAGAGAGAGAGAGAGAGAGAGAGAGAAAGATGGGAAGAAACAGACATGAGAGGGAGAAACAGGGAGAGGATGAGACAAGTTGTAACAATCATTAACAATCCTCATTATCTGCCCAGTCCTGTTTTTGGAGGTGAGTGTGAGTGTTTTAGGGGTGAATGTTGGATCAGTGTTTCATATTTTCAAACTGCAGTGCCATTCCCAACAAGGCTATTAAAGTATAAAAGAGCAGAGAGGTTATGCTGGAACTGTTTAACTCATTGCCGAAGCACCATAATGAGACCTCCCGGGGCAGGTACAGTGTGAGTTTAGATACAGAGTAAAGCAGTGGCTTTAGAGAAGGAGGGAGAGACAGGAAGAAAGAGTGAGGAGATACGGGGAGGCAGTCAGATTGCAGGAGAAACTTTACATCTAACCACATGAAAAAAATAAATAATTAAAAATATAAATGGACTGTGCACTGAAAATACTGTCCGCACACAAGAATTAAAGTCACACACCATCCTGACTTGAAATTATATCGCCATTCCTTCACTGTTACTGGGTCAAAATCCTGGAACTCCCTTCCTAACAGCACTGTGGGTCTACCTACCCCACATGGTCTGCAGCGGTTCAAGAAGGAGGCTCAACACCACCTTCTCAAGGGCCATTAAGTATGGGCAATAAATGCTGGCCTGGCCAGTAACGCACACATCCAACAAATAAATAAGGCAAATAAAAAGTTGACACCGAGTCACTTAAGGGGATATTACACGAGACGAACAAAAACCTGGTCAAAGAGGTTGGTCTGAGGAAGCGTCTTCAAAGAGGAAAGAGGGTTAGTGAGACGGAGAGGTTTAGGAAAGGAATTCCAGAGTTAGGGCCTTGGCAGCTTGAAGGTACGGCCACCAATGTTGGAACAATTCAAATTGGGAATGCTCAAGAGGCCAGAATTAGAGGATCGCAGATATTGGTGGATTGTGGAGCTGGAGGAGATTGCAGAGATAGGGAGGGGTCATTTGTGGAGGACAGTTCCAAACTTCTACCACCCCTTGTATGTGGAAGTGTTTCTAAATTTCATCTTTGATAGGACTTTCGACTAATGTTTGATTTTTAGACAGTCCCCCCCCCCCCCCCCCAGTCCGAGACTGTCCCCATCGAATACTCACAGGGCAGGTACGCACGGGGTTAGATATAGAGTAAATATCCATCCATCAATGCCAGACTCACTGTTCCTCTGTCTCTTTCCCCTCATCTCTCACTGCCTGCAACACAATTTCTCTGCCTCTCTTTCTCCCTCTTCCCATCCTGAGAGCAAGTGGGAGAGATTGAGATAGTGTGCAGAGGGAGATAGAGATAGAGGGAGAGAAATAGAGAGATAGAATTGGAAAGTGAGTAACAACGAGAAGAAATAGGGTTTCAGAGAGTAGAAGAGAAGGGAAGAGAGAGATAGAGATGGAGAGAGATTACCAGCAAGAGAGTTTACCAGAGATTACCTCTCTCTCAATCCCTATCACTCCTTTCCAATTTGTTACCATCTCCAACTAGTTTTCTCCTTCTAACCCGATGTTTCACGCTCCATGCCTCTCGCTCGTATGTCTGTGTATGCTGCAGTGAAGGATTACATCAAATTATTATGTTTTACATTTGTCCTTTCAATCTAACTGAACAGTCTCTCAGACTGTGAACTTGGAGTGAATGTCCACTGATTCCTGAAGGTAACAGGACAGGTGGAAAAGGTGGTTAAGAAGGATTACGGATTACTTCCCTTTATTGGCCGATGTAAGAGCAGGGAGGTTATGCTAGAACTGTATAAAACACTAGTTAGACCACAGCTAGAGTACTGTGTGCAGTTCTGGTGACCACATTACAGGAAGGATGTGATCACACTAGAGAGGGTACAGAGGAGATTTACAGAGGATGTTGTCAGGAATGGAGAATTTTAACGATGAGTAGAGATTGCATAGGCTGGAATTGTTTTCTTTGGAACACAGAAGGTTGAAGGGAAGATTTAATTGAGGTGTATAAAATGATGATGGGCCGAGATAGAGTGGATAGAAAGGACCCATTTCCCTTAACAAAGGGGGCAATCACCAGGGGCAGAGATTTCCAGATTTCCACACCAATTTCATGAGGGTTCCATGGTGGAATACCTTGCTGGATGTTTACAATGGAGCGTTTTCCTTCCTGATCATCGGAACTGGCTGCCTGGGCCCCAACTTCATCCACATTTCTCCCACTCGACCAATATTTCACTCTACATAACTATCTTTCTCTGTTTGCGTACACAGCAGTGAAAGATGACATCAAATGAATATATCTTCCATTCTCCCTGTCAATCCACCCCAGCAATCTCTCTGTCTCCGATCTTGTCCCTCTCCACAACACTCTTGCTGCCTGCATATCGAAGCCTATCTCCCTCCGTCTCCCTCTTAGTGTCAATGATTGCAGGAGGGAGAGACAGAGCGAGGAAGACAGAGAGAGACACAGAGAACAACCCCAGCTTCTCCAATCTATCCACGTATCTGAAGTCCCTCATCCCTGGAACAATTCTTGTGAATCATTTTTGCACCCTCTCTAATGCCCCCACATTCTTCCGAAAGTCCGGTGTCCAGAATTGGACAATGCTCCAGTTGAAGGCAAACCAGCGTTTTACAAAGGTCATATTTTCCTTGCTTTTGTATTCAATGTCTCTATTTATAATCTCAGGACCGCTTATGCCGTTTAACCACTTTCTGAACCTGCCCTGCCACCTTCAGTGATTGGTGCACAAATACCCCCCAGATGTGCCTGTTCCTGCACATCCTTTAGAATTGTGTCCTTTACTTTATATCGTCTCTCCTACTTTTTCCTAACTGTGGAGGTGGAAGATGCGGGCAGGGTTCTTAATGAATACATACCGACTGTCTGCACAAAAGAGGCGATGACATAGACATTGTAGTCAATGAGGAGGGGTTTGAAATATTGAATGGGATAAACAGTGAGAGGAAATATTCAGGGGTTTAGCATCTTTGAAAGCTGATAATTCACCAGGCTCAGACTGTTTAGAGGTGCAAGGGAGGAAATAGGAGTGGCTCTGACCATCATTTTCCAATCCTTTCTGGTTACAGTCGTGCTGCCGGCTCACTGGAGGACTGCGCATGTTGTACTGTTGTTTAACAAGGGAGAAAGTAATAGACTGAGTAATTACAGGCCACCCAGCCGACTCACAGTGGAGAGCAAATAATTAGGCACAAGGGAATGATTAATTATTTTCCCGTACAGTGTGTCTCAGTGTCTCGATGTCTCTGTCTCTGTCACATTTGAAGCACGACCCATACATTGGTGAGGAGTCCGTCTCTGGAATAAATGTCCCAGTGTTGTGGTAACATACAATGGCCACCGAGAACCAGCCTAAAATGGCTGACTAATGTTTGTGGATTTCCACAGATATTTGAGGGACGAGAGAGAGAGAGACAGACAGACAGACAGACAGAAAGAGAGACAAAGAGAGAGACACAGACCAAGACACAGAGAGTGATAGCAAGATATTTGTCATTGGACAGAGGAAGAGGAGGAGGCCATTTGGCCCCTCAACCTTCTTCTGTCATTCAATGAGCTCATGGCTGATGTGTGATCTAACTCCATGTACCTATCTTTGCCCCTTAATACCTTTGGTTAACAAAAATCTATCAAACTCAGATTTAAAAACTAACAAGTGTCTCAGCATCAATTGCTGTTTGTGGAAGAGAGTTCCAAACTGATACCACACCTTGTATCTTCATTTTACTCCTGAAATGTTTTTAGACTACGTTTATATTTTTAGACTATGCCCCCAAGTTCCTGACTCCGCAGCCAGTGGGAATGGTTCCTCTCTGTCCACCCGTTCAGTTTCCCTTATTATCTTGAATACATTCATCAAATCACCCCATAACCTTCTAAATTCCAGGGAAAAGGACATGTTGGAGCAGGAGGGGAGAATGGAGCAGATGGTTTGGGATAGTGGATAAACTGAAGCAATGGATGAGGAGACTGAGGATTCAATACAGTGAGAGGAGAGGCTGAGATTCACAGGGAGAGACTGCAGCAGAGTGTTAGAGGAAATCTAATCTATAGATCCCAGTAATACAACTCAATTCAAACATTCAAACAATAATCCCTGTGGTTATTGGTGTTGGAGAACACTTCATTGTTTATACAATATAGTCAATATATTTAGTTTGCACAGGCTATTAAATATAAATGTAAATATATTTCTGATATCAGCCTCGCTCTTTATTGAATTCAGTAGTCACAGAGATTTTAAAGTGCAGTATTTAAATAATGAATTACCATCAGTGATGAACTGATTCTATTCTGTTTATTCAGTCACGAAGTTGGAAATAGGAACTTTCTACAAAACAAAATGAGGACCTGACAGAAATCAACACAGAGGATCAAGTCCAACAGGAAAATGAACACAATCTGACAACAGACAACTTCAACTCACAGTTTCTCTCACTAATTGTTCTGGACATTCCAGCACTTTTTGATAAAGAATTATTTACACTGCTACTTCTTTCTCTTTCTCTTTACTTCTGCTTTTCTTTTCCCGTCGGTTTCCTTCTCCATGCTCCTTTTCTCCTTCCCTATCTCTCTGGAGTACTCACACCCTGTAAATTGCTACTTATTGCTACTTTTCACATATGATTTATTCCTAACATTCTGCACCTGTGTTCTGTTCACCAGCCCCAGGTTCAATGATTCTATTCTCAGAGTCAGTTTGTTCAATGGTGAAACGTCTGAATAATTTAATGCATCTGCAGAACACTCAAGTCTCCACCTCTTCACCTCCACTCTTCACTTCATCTACAATACATGGAATAAACAGGATCGAAAGCTTCTTCCAGACAAACCTCACAATCATTGAAATTCCTTCTCCTGGAATTATAAAGTAATCTGTTAGAATGTGGGATTGTTTAATTGATAAAACAGCAACATCAGCGCTGCAGCCGATAATCTACAGATAAATGGAAAAAAAACTATTGATTCCAACTGATAGAGTGAAAACCAGTAAAACATCACATCAATACTTTCTATTTTGCAATGTAGTCCAGTGACAGTGAAGGTCCACAGTGAAGCAGAGAAGGAGAATTAAAAGGGTCAGCAGCAAACTCAGTTCAGTAGCCAGACCTCTGAAGCAGCGTC
Organism: Heterodontus francisci; assembly: GCF_036365525.1. Lineage (NCBI taxonomy): Eukaryota > Metazoa > Chordata > Chondrichthyes > Heterodontiformes > Heterodontidae > Heterodontus > Heterodontus francisci. The sequence continues at coordinate 448,960 of NW_027141039.1, forward strand.
AGACACACACAGAATGAAATAAAATTTGATAACGGTGATAATCAATAAATACATTGAAATCCCAGTTAAACTGAGCCATGCTATTTGGGAAGGAGGCCATTGTGCTTTCCGCTTGTGACACTGAGACTGTCAGATGTCCCATTATGGATCACCAAAATATAAAGATTCATATAAATAATCCAGGACGGATTTTGTCCACATCATCAAACTGTTAAAAACTCCTGACTGTTTGATTTTTGAACTTAACTAAAACACTTCATTCAAAAGCATTCGCTACACAGAATAATCCAGTAAGAGTGCAACGGCTACCGAAACCAATACCATTAAAGACATGATACAAAGCCTGCAAGAATGAAAGAGTAGACAATGAGGAGATTCCATCAGTAAATTGCTGGAAAAGAACAGGCGGTTGTGTAACACACACAGTGAGAAATAATACCCAGTGCAGCAGCACAGTTAACATTGATTAACACCATTAACAGCTGAGATACAGGCTTACCAGGAACTCCAATTGCTGCAAGAACAGGATAGTAAATGTCTTCTATCTGAAACATTACTGGATATTCCATTTCTGTGAGAAGCAGAGTCTTCTGTTAGCCTGGAATCCACAGCTCCAGCAGGCAATCTGAGCTGATCCATTCCAATGGGTCCTGATTTATTCAGGGGATAAGTCACCACTGACATGGTTATACCCCTGATCATTGCTATTAGTTACAGTATCCTGAACAAACACATTACATCAGCAGCTTTGACTCTGATGTAAATAATGTGGTGGATAAAACACAATCATTTCAATGTCAATGATATTTTCTGAGTAAGACCTCCCACGGAATAAACCTGAAATCTGTACTCATACTGGATGGATGGCAATTATGAGAGGCGTCATTTACATTTTCCATATTATTGTATTGACCTTGTTTACTCCTGGCATTTCTATTGTAAATGTAACTGATCTGTCCGCAGTGGACACTGAATCCAGGGACAATATCAATCCCATTTCACTCCGTTCCTGCCTTTTTCCAGTTTAAATGTGAACTTTGAGGATCTGATTGGAGACCATTTCCAGGGCTACAGCCTAAAAGCACCTGTGAGTGATATTACAGGACAAACACTGTAGATACTCATGAAGGAGGCAGCCGCAAAGTGATAATATCAATGGTCATGCAATCCAGAGGCCCAACCTAATGGTCTGAGGACAGGGGTCCAAATCCCACCATGGCAGCAGCATAAAATAGAGGGAGCTCCCTCTCTAGATATAAAGTGGAGGAATCAGCTTATATATATATATATAAAGTGGAGGGAGTTCCCTCTCTACGTATAAAATGGAGGGAGCTCCCTCTCTATGTATAAAGTGGAGGGAGCTCCCTCTCTTTGTAGAAAGTGGAGGGAGCACCCTCTCTATGTATAAAGTGGAGAGAGCTCCCTCTCTATGGATAAAGTGGAGGGAGCTCCCTCTCTACGGATAAAGTGGAGGGAGCTCCCTCTCTCTGGATAAAGTGGAGGGAGCTCCCTCTCTACGGATAAAGTGGAGGGAGCTCCCTCTCTACGGATAAAGTGGAGGGAGCTCCCTCTCTACGTTTAAAGTGGAGGGAGCACCCTCTCTACGAATAAAGTGGAGGGAGCACCCTCTTCGAATAAAGTGGAGGGAACTCCCTCTCTACGTATAAAGTGGAGGGAGCTCCCCCTCTACGTATAAAGTGGAGGGAACTCCCTTTCTACATATAAAGTGGAGGGAACTCCCTCTCTATGTATAAAGTGGAGGGAACTCCCTCTCTACGTATAAAGTGGAGGGAACTCCCTCTCTACGTATAAAGTGGAGGGAGCTCCCTCTCTACGTATAAAGTGGAGGGAGCTCCCTCTCTACGTATAAAGTGGAGAGAGCTCCCTCTCTACGTATAAAGTGGGGGGAGCACCCTCTCTACGTATAAAGTGGAGGTGGCACCCTCTCTACGTATAAAGTGGAGGGAGCACCCTCTCTACGTCTAAAGTGGAGGGAGCACCCTCTCTATGTATAAAGTGGAGGGAGCTCCCTCTCTATGTATAAAGTGGATGGAGCACCCTCTACGAATAAAGTGGAGGGAACTCCCACTCTACGTAAAAAGTGGATGGAGCACCCTCTACGAATAAAGTGGAGGGAACTCCCACTCTACGAATAAAGTGGAGGGTGCTCCCTCTCTCCGTATAAAGTGGAGGGAGCTCCCTCTCTACGTATGAAGTGGAGGGAGCTACCTCTCCACGTAAAAAGTGGAGGGAACTCCCTCTCTACGTATAAAGTGGAGGGAACTCCCTCTCTACGTATAAAGTGGAGGGAACTCCCTCTCTAAGTATAAAGTGGAAGGAGCTCCGTCTCTACGTATAAAGTGGAGGGAGCTCCCTCTCTACGTATAAAGTGGAGGGAGCTCCCTCTCTACGTATAAAGTGGAGGGAGCTCCCTCTGTACGTATAAAGTGGAGGGAGCTCCCTCTCTACGTATAAAGTGGAGGTGGCACCCTGTCTACGTATAAAGTGGAGGGAGCACCCTCTACGAATAAAGTGGAGGGAGCACCCTCTCTACGTATAAAGTGGAGGGAGCTCCCTCCACGAATAAAGTGGAGGGAACTCCCTCTCTACGTATAAAGTGGAGGGAACTCCCTCTCTACGTATAAAGTGGAGGGAACTCCCTCTCTACGTATAAGGTGGAGGGAGCTCCCTCTCTACGTATAAAGTGGAGGGAGCTCCCTCTCTACGTATAAAGTGGAGGTGGCACCCTGTCTACGTATAAAGTGGAGGGAGCACCCTCTACGAATAAAGTGGAGGGAGCACCCTCTCTACGTATAAAGTGGAGGGAGCTCCCTCTGCGAATAAAGTGGAGGGAACTCCCTCTCTATGTATAAAGTGGAGGGAGCTCCCTCTCTACGTATAAAGTGGAGGGAGCTCCCTCTGCGAATAAAGTGGAGGGAACTCCCTCTCTACGTATAAAGTGGAGGGAGCTCCCTCTCTACGTATGAAGTGGAGGGAGCTCCCTCTCTATGTATAAAGTGAAGGGAGCTCCCTCTCTATGTATAAAGTGGATGGAGCACCCTCTACGAATAAAGTGGAGGGAATTCCCACTCTACGTATAAAGTGGATGGAGCACCCTCTACGAATAAAGTGGAGGGAACTCCCACTCTACGAATAAAGTGGAGGGAGCTCCCTCTCTCCGTAAAAAGTGGAGGGAGCTCCCTCTCTACGTATGAAGTGGAGGGAGCTACCTCTCTCCGTAAAAAGTGGAGGGAGCTCCCTCTCTACGTATGAAGTGGAGGGAGCTACCTCTCTACGTAAAAAGTGGAGGGAACTCCCTCTCTACGTATAAAGTGGAGGGAACTCCCTCTCTATGTATAAAGTGGAGGGAACTCCCTCTCTACGTATAAAGTGGAGGGAGCACCCTCTCTACGTCTAAAGTGGAGGGAGCACCCTCTCTATGTATAAAGTGGAGGGAGCACCCTCTCTATGTATAAAGTGGAGGGAACTCCCTCTCTATGTATAAAGTGGATGGAGCACCCTCTCTATGTATAAAGTGGAGGGAACTCCCACTCTACGTAAAAAGTGGATGGAGCACCCTCTACGAATAAAGTGGAGGGAACTCCCACTCTACGAATAAAGTGGAGAGAGCTCCCTCTCTACGTATAAAGTGGAGGGAGCACCCTCTCTACGTCTAAAGTGGAGGGAGCACCCTCTCTATGTATAAAGTGGAGGGAACTCCCACTCTACGTAAAAAGTGGATGGAGCACCCTCTACGAATAAAGTGGAGGGAACTCCCACTCTACGAATAAAGTGGAGAGAGCTCCCTCTCTACGTATAAAGTGGAGGGAGCACCCTCTCTACGTCTAAAGTGGAGGGAGCACCCTCTCTATGTATAAAGTGGAGGGAGCTCCCTCTCTACGTCTAAAGTGGATGGAGCACCCTCTCTATGTATAAAGTGGAGGGAACTCCCACTCTACGTAAAAAGTGGATGGAGCACCCTCTACGAATAAAGTGGAGGGAGCTCCCTCTCTATGTATAAAGTGGAGGGAGCACCCTCTCTACGTCTAAAGTGGATGGAGCACCCTCTCTATGTATAAAGTGGAGGGAGCACCCTCTCTATGTATAAAGTGCAGGGAACTCCCACTCTACGTAAAAAGTGGATGGAGCACCCTCTACGAATAAAGTGGAGGGAACTCCCACTCTACGAATAAAGTGGAGGGTGCTCCCTCTCTCCGTATAAAGTGGAGGGAGCTCCCTCTCTACATATAAAGTGGAGGGAGCTCCCTCCATGAATAAAGTGGAGGGAACTCCCTCTCTACGTATAAAGTGGAGGGAACTCCCTCTCTACGTATAAAGTGGAGGGAACTCCCTCTCTACGTATAAGGTGGAGGGAGCTCCCTCTCTACGTATAAAGTGGAGGGAACTCCCTCTCTACGTATAAAGTGGAGGGAGCTCCCTCTCTACGTATAAAGTGGAGGGGGCACCCTCTCTACGTATAAAGTGGAGGGAGCACCCTCTACGAATAAAGTGGAGGGAGCACCCTCTCTACGTATAAAGTGGAGGGAACTCCCTCTCTACGTATAAAGTGGAGGGAGCTCCCTCTCTACGTATAAAGTGGATGGAGCACCCTCTACGAATAAAGTGGAGGGAACTCCCACTCTACGAATAAAGTGGAGGGAGCTCCCTCTCTCCGTAAAAAGTGGAGGGAGCTCCCTCTCTACGTATGAAGTGGAGGGAGCTCCCTCTCTCTGGATAAAGTGGAGGGAGCTCCCTCTCTACGGATAAAGTGGAGGGAGCTCCCTCTCTACGGATAAAGTGGAGGGAGCTCCCTCTCTACGTTTAAAGTGGAGGGAGCACCCTCTCTACGAATAAAGTGGAGGGAGCACCCTCTTCGAATAAAGTGGAGGGAACTCCCTCTCTACGTATAAAGTGGAGGGAGCTCCCCCTCTACGTATAAAGTGGAGGGAACTCCCTTTCTACATATAAAGTGGAGGGAACTCCCTCTCTATGTATAAAGTGGAGGGAACTCCCTCTCTACGTATAAAGTGGAGGGAACTCCCTCTCTACGTATAAAGTGGAGGGAGCTCCCTCTCTACGTATAAAGTGGAGGGAGCTCCCTCTCTACGTATAAAGTGGAGAGAGCTCCCTCTCTACGTATAAAGTGGGGGGAGCACCCTCTCTACGTATAAAGTGGAGGTGGCACCCTCTCTACGTATAAAGTGGAGGGAGCACCCTCTCTACGTCTAAAGTGGAGGGAGCACCCTCTCTATGTATAAAGTGGAGGGAGCTCCCTCTCTATGTATAAAGTGGATGGAGCACCCTCTACGAATAAAGTGGAGGGAACTCCCACTCTACGTAAAAAGTGGATGGAGCACCCTCTACGAATAAAGTGGAGGGAACTCCCACTCTACGAATAAAGTGGAGGGTGCTCCCTCTCTCCGTATAAAGTGGAGGGAGCTCCCTCTCTACGTATGAAGTGGAGGGAGCTACCTCTCCACGTAAAAAGTGGAGGGAACTCCCTCTCTACGTATAAAGTGGAGGGAACTCCCTCTCTACGTATAAAGTGGAGGGAACTCCCTCTCTACGTATAAAGTGGAAGGAGCTCCGTCTCTACGTATAAAGTGGAGGGAGCTCCCTCTCTACGTATAAAGTGGAGGGAGCTCCCTCTCTACGTATAAAGTGGAGGGAGCTCCCTCTGTACGTATAAAGTGGAGGGAGCTCCCTCTCTACGTATAAAGTGGAGGTGGCACCCTGTCTACGTATAAAGTGGAGGGAGCACCCTCTACGAATAAAGTGGAGGGAGCACCCTCTCTACGTATAAAGTGGAGGGAGCTCCCTCCACGAATAAAGTGGAGGGAACTCCCTCTCTACGTATAAAGTGGAGGGAACTCCCTCTCTACGTATAAAGTGGAGGGAACTCCCTCTCTACGTATAAAGTGGAGGGAACTCCCTCTCTACGTATAAGGTGGAGGGAGCTCCCTCTCTACGTATAAAGTGGAGGGAGCTCCCTCTCTACGTATAAAGTGGAGGGAGCACCCTCTACGAATAAAGTGGAGGGAGCACCCTCTCTACGTATAAAGTGGAGGGAGCTCCCTCTGCGAATAAAGTGGAGGGAACTCCCTCTCTATGTATAAAGTGGAGGGAGCTCCCTCTCTACGTATAAAGTGGAGGGAGCTCCCTCTGCGAATAAAGTGGAGGGAACTCCCTCTCTACGTATAAAGTGGAGGGAGCTCCCTCTCTACGTATGAAGTGGAGGGAGCTCCCTCTCTATGTATAAAGTGAAGGGAGCTCCCTCTCTATGTATAAAGTGGATGGAGCACCCTCTACGAATAAAGTGGAGGGAATTCCCACTCTACGTATAAAGTGGATGGAGCACCCTCTACGAATAAAGTGGAGGGAACTCCCACTCTACGAATAAAGTGGAGGGAGCTCCCTCTCTCCGTAAAAAGTGGAGGGAGCTCCCTCTCTACGTATGAAGTGGAGGGAGCTACCTCTCTCCGTAAAAAGTGGAGGGAGCTCCCTCTCTACGTATGAAGTGGAGGGAGCTACCTCTCTACGTAAAAAGTGGAGGGAACTCCCTCTCTACGTATAAAGTGGAGGGAACTCCCTCTCTATGTATAAAGTGGAGGGAACTCCCTCTCTACGTATAAAGTGGAGGGAGCACCCTCTCTACGTCTAAAGTGGAGGGAGCACCCTCTCTATGTATAAAGTGGAGGGAGCACCCTCTCTATGTATAAAGTGGAGGGAACTCCCTCTCTATGTATAAAGTGGATGGAGCACCCTCTCTATGTATAAAGTGGAGGGAACTCCCACTCTACGTAAAAAGTGGATGGAGCACCCTCTACGAATAAAGTGGAGGGAACTCCCACTCTACGAATAAAGTGGAGAGAGCTCCCTCTCTACGTATAAAGTGGAGGGAGCACCCTCTCTACGTCTAAAGTGGAGGGAGCACCCTCTCTATGTATAAAGTGGAGGGAACTCCCACTCTACGTAAAAAGTGGATGGAGCACCCTCTACGAATAAAGTGGAGGGAACTCCCACTCTACGAATAAAGTGGAGAGAGCTCCCTCTCTACGTATAAAGTGGAGGGAGCACCCTCTCTACGTCTAAAGTGGAGGGAGCACCCTCTCTATGTATAAAGTGGAGGGAGCTCCCTCTCTACGTCTAAAGTGGATGGAGCACCCTCTCTATGTATAAAGTGGAGGGAACTCCCACTCTACGTAAAAAGTGGATGGAGCACCCTCTACGAATAAAGTGGAGGGAGCTCCCTCTCTATGTATAAAGTGGAGGGAGCACCCTCTCTACGTCTAAAGTGGATGGAGCACCCTCTCTATGTATAAAGTGGAGGGAGCACCCTCTCTATGTATAAAGTGGAGGGAACTCCCACTCTACGTAAAAAGTGGATGGAGCACCCTCTACGAATAAAGTGGAGGGAACTCCCACTCTACGAATAAAGTGGAGGGTGCTCCCTCTCTCCGTATAAAGTGGAGGGAGCTCCCTCTCTACGTATAAAGTGGAGGGAGCTCCCTCCATGAATAAAGTGGAGGGAACTCCCTCTCTACGTATAAAGTGGAGGGAACTCCCTCTCTACGTATAAAGTGGAGGGAACTCCCTCTCTACGTATAAGGTGGAGGGAGCTCCCTCTCTACGTATAAAGTGGAGGGAACTCCCTCTCTACGTATAAAGTGGAGGGAGCTCCCTCTCTACGTATAAAGTGGAGGGGGCACCCTCTCTACGTATAAAGTGGAGGGAGCACCCTCTACGAATAAAGTGGAGGGAGCACCCTCTCTACGTATAAAGTGGAGGGAACTCCCTCTCTACGTATAAAGTGGAGGGAGCTCCCTCTCTACGTATAAAGTGGATGGAGCACCCTCTACGAATAAAGTGGAGGGAACTCCCACTCTACGAATAAAGTGGAGGGAGCTCCCTCTCTCCGTAAAAAGTGGAGGGAGCTCCCTCTCTACGTATGAAGTGGAGGGAGCTACCTCTCTCCGTAAAAAGTGGAGGGAGCTCCCTCTCTACGTATGAAGTGGAGGGAGCTACCTCTCTACGTAAAAAGTGGAGGGAACTCCCTCTCTACGTATAAAGTGGAGGGAACTCCCTCTCTACGTATAAAGTGGAGGGAACTCCCTCTCTACGTATAAAGTGGAGGGAGCTCCCTCTCTACGTATCAAGTGGAGGGAGCTCCCCCTCTACGTATAAAGTGGAGGGAGCTCCCTCTCTACGTATAAAGTGGAGGGAACTCCCTCTCTATGTATAAAGTGGAGGGAACTCCCTCTCTACGTATAAAGTGGAGGGAGCACCCTCTCTACGTCTAAAGTGGAGGGAGCACCCTCTCTATGTATAAAGTGGAGGGATCACCCTGTCTATGTATAAAGTGGAGGGAACTCCCTCTCTATGTATAAAGTGGATGGAGCACCCTCTCTATGTATAAAGTGGAGGGAACTCCCACTCTACGTAAAAAGTGGATGGAGCACCCTCTACGAATAAAGTGGAGGGAACTCCCACTCTACGAATAAAGTGGAGAGAGCTCCCTCTCTACGTATAAAGTGGAGGGAGCACCCTCTCTACGTCTAAAGTGGAGGGAGCACCCTCTCTATGTATAAAGTGGAGGGAACTCCCACTCTACGTAAAAAGTGGATGGAGCACCCTCTACGAATAAAGTGGAGGGAACTCCCACTCTACGAATAAAGTGGAGAGAGCTCCCTCTCTACGTATAAAGTGGAGGGAGCACCCTCTCTACGTCTAAAGTGGAGGGAGCACCCTCTCTATGTATAAAGTGGAGGGAGCTCCCTCTCTACGTCTAAAGTGGATGGAGCACCCTCTCTATGTATAAAGTGGAGGGATCTCCCACTCTACGTAAAAAGTGGATGGAGCACCCTCTACGAATAAAGTGGAGGGAGCTCCCTCTCTATGTATAAAGTGGAGGGAGCACCCTCTCTACGTCTAAAGTGGATGGAGCACCCTCTCTATGTATAAAGTGGAGGGAGCACCCTCTCTATGTATAAAGTGGAGGGAACTCCCACTCTACGTAAAAAGTGGATGGAGCACCCTCTACGAATAAAGTGGAGGGAACTCCCACTCTACGAATAAAGTGGAGGGTGCTCCCTCTCTCCGTATAAAGTGGAGGGAGCTCCCTCTCTACGTATAAAGTGGAGGGAACTCCCTCCACGAATAAAGTGGAGGGAACTCCCTCTCTACGTATAAAGTGGAGGGAACTCCCTCTCTACGTATAAAGTGGAGGGAACTCCCTCTCTACGTATAAGGTGGAGGGAGCTCCCTCTCTACGTATAAAGTGGAGGGAACTCCCTCTCTACGTATAAAGTGGAGGGAGCTCCCTCTCTACGTATAATGTGGAGGGAGCTCCCTCTCTACGTATCAAGTGGAGGGGGCACCCTCTCTACGTATAAAGTGGAGGGAGCACCCTCTACGAATAAAGTGGAGGGAGCACCCTCTCTACGTATAAAGTGGAGGGAACTCCCTCTCTACGTATAAAGTGGAGGGAGCTCCCTCTCTACGTATAAAGTGGAGGGAGCTCCCTCTGCGAATAAAGTGGAGGGAACTCCCTCTCTACGTATAAAGTGGAGGGAGCTCCCTCTCTACGTATGAAGTGGAGGGAGCTCCCTCTCTATGTATAAAGTGGAGGGAGCTCCCTCTCTATGTATAAAGTGGATGGAGCACCCTCTACGAATAAAGTGGAGGGAACTCCCACTCTACGAATAAAGTGGAGGGAGCTCCCTCTCTCCGTAAAAAGTGGAGGGAGCTCCCTCTCTACGTATGAAGTGGAGGGAGCTACCTCTCTACGTAAAAAGTGGAGGGAACTCCCTCTCTACGTATAAAGTGGAGGGAACTCCCTCTCTACGTATAAAGTGGAGGGAGCTCCCTCTCTACGTATAAAGTGGAGGGAGCTCCCTCTCTACGTATAAAGTGGAGGGAGCTCCCTCTCTCCGTAAAAAGTGGAGGGAGCTCCCTCTCTACGTATGAAGTGGAGGGAGCTACCTCTCTACGTAAAAAGTGGAGGGAACTCCCTCTCTACGTATAAAGTGGAGAGAGCTCCCTCTCTACGTATAAAGTGGAGGGAGCTCCCTCTCTACGTATAAAGTGGAGGTGGCACCCTCTCTACGTCTAAAGTGGAGGGAACTCCCTCTCTACGTCTAAAGTGGAGGGAACTCCCTCTCTATGTATAAAGTGGAGGGAACTCCCACTCTACGTAAAAAGTGGATGGAGCACCCTCTACGAATAAAGTGGAGGGAACTCCCACTCTACGAATAAAGTGGAGGGTGCTCCCTCTCTCCGTATAAAGTGGAGGGAGCTCCCTCTCTACGTATAAAGTGGAGGGAGCTCCCTCCACGAATAAAGTGAGGGAACTCCCTCTCTACGTATAAAGTGAGGGAACTCCCTCTCTCCGTATAAAGTGGAGGGAACTCCCACTCTACGAATAAAGTGGAGGGTGCTCCCTCTCTCCGTATAAAGTGGAGGGAGCTCCCTCTCTACGTATAAAGTGGAGGGAGCTCCCTCCACGAATAAAGTGAGGGAACTCCCTCTCTACGTATAAAGTGGAGGGAACTCCCTCTCTACGTATAAAGTGGAGGGAACTCCCTCTCTACGTATAAGGTGGAGGGAGCTCCCTCTTTACGTATAAAGTGGAGGGAGCTCCCTCTCTACGTATAAAGTGGAGGGAGCTCCCTCTGTGAATAATGTGGAGGGAACTCCCTCTCTACGTATAAAGTGGAGGTGGCACCCTCTCTACGTATAAAGTGGAGGGAGCTCCCTCTGTGAATAATGTGGAGGGAACTCCCTCTCTACGTATAAAGTGGAGGGAGCTCCCTCTCTACGTATAAAGTGGAGGGAGCTCCCTCTGCGAATAAAGTGGAGGGAACTCCCTCTCTACGTATAAAGTGGAGGGAGCTCCCTCTCTACGTATAAAGTGGAGGGAACTCCCTCTCTATGTATAAAGTGGAGGGAGCTCCCTCTCTATGTATAAAGTGGATGGAGCACCCTCTCTATGTATAAAGTGGAGGGAGCTCCCTCTCTATGTATAAAGTGGATGGAGCTCCCTCTGCGAATAAAGTGGAGGGTACTCCCTCTCTATGTATAAAGTGGAGGGAGCTCCCTCTCTATGTATAAAGTGGATGGAGCACCCTCTACGAATAAAGTGGAGGGAGCTCCCTCTCTCCGTAAAAAGTGGAGGGAGCTCCCTCTCTACGTATGAAGTGGAGGGAGCTACCTCTCTACGTAAAAAGTGGAGGGAACTCCCTCTCTACGTAGAAAGTGGAGGGAGCTACCTCTCTACGTATAAAGTGGAGGGAACTCCCTCTCTACGTATAAAGTGGAGGGAACTCCCTCTCTACGTATAAAGTGGAGGGAGCTCCCTCTCTACGTATAAAGTGGAGGGAGCTCCCTCTGCACGTATAAAGTGGAGAGAGCTCCCTCTGCACGTATAAAGTGGAGGGAACTCCCTCTCTACGTATAAAGTGGAGGGAGCTCCCTCTCTACGTATAAAGTGGAGAGAGAGAGCTCCCTCTGCACGTATAAAGTGGAGGGAGCTCCCTCTCTATGTATAAAGTGGAGGGAGCTCCCTCTCTATGTATAAAGTGGATGGAGCTCCCTCTGCGAATAAAGTGGAGGGAACTCCCTCTCTATGTATAAAGTGGAGGGAGCTCCCTCTCTATGTATAAAGTGGATGGAGCACCCTCTCTATGTATAAAGTGGAGGGAACTCCCACTCTACGTATAAAGTGGATGGAGCACCCTCTACGAATAAAGTGGAGGGAACTCCCACTCTACGAATAAAGTGGAGGGAGCTCCCTCTCTCCGTAAAAAGTGGAGGGAGCTCCCTCTCTATGTATAAAGTGGAGGGAGCACCCTCTCTACGTATAAAGTGGAGGGAGCTCCCTCTACGTATAAAGTGGAGGGAGCACCCTCTCTACGTATAAAGTGGAGGGAACTCCCTCTCTACGTATAAAGTGGAGGGAGCTCCCTCTCTACGTATAAAGTGGAGGGAACTCCCTCTCTATGTATAAAGTGGAGGGAGCTCCCTCTCTACGTATAAAGTGGAGGGAACTCCCTCTCTATGTATAAAGTGGAGGGAGCTCCCTCTCTACGTATAAAGTGGAGAGAGCTCCCTCTGCACGTATAAAGTGGAGGTGGCACCCTGTCTACATATAAAGTGGAGGGAGCACCCTCTACGAATAAAGTGGAGGGAGCACCCTCTCTACGTATAAAGTGGAGGGAGCTCCCTCTACGAATAAAGTGGAGGGAACTCCCTCTCTACGTATAAAGTGGAGGGAGCTCCCTCTCTACGTATAAAGTGGAGGGAACTCCCTCTCTATGTATAAAGTGGAGGGAGCTCCCTCTCTACGTATAAAGTGGAGAGAGCTCCCTCTGCACGTATAAAGTGGAGGGAGCACCCTCTCTACGTATAAAGTGGAGGTGGCACCCTGTCTACATATAAAGTGGAGGGAGCTCCCTCTACGAATAAAGTGGAGGGAGCACCCTCTCTACGTATAAAGTGGAGGGAGCTCCCTCTACGAATAAAGTGGAGGGAACTCCCTCTCTACGTATAAAGTGGAGGGAGCTCCCTCTCTATGTATAAAGTGGAGGGAGCACCCTCTCTACGTATAAAGTGGAGGGAGCTCCCTCTACGAATAAAGTGGAGGGAACTCCCTCTCTACGTATAAAGTGGAGGGAGCTCCCTCTACGAATAAAGTGGAGGGAACTCCCTCTCTACGTATAAAGTGGAGGGAGCTCCCTCTCTATGTATAAAGTGGAGGGAGCACCCTCTCTACGTATAAAGTGGAGGGAGCTCCCTCTACGTATAAAGTGGAGGGAGCACCCTCTCTACGTATAAAGTGGAGGGAGCTCCCTCTACGAATAAAGTGGAGGGAACTCCCTCTCTACGTATAAAGTGGAGGGAGCTCCCTCTACGAATAAAGTGGAGGGAACTCCCTCTCTACGTATAAAGTGGAGGGAGCTCCCTCTCTACGTATAAAGTGGAGGGAACTCCCACTCTACGTAAAAAGTGGAGGGAACTCCCTCTCTACGTATAAAGTGGAGGGAACTCCCTCTCTATGTATAAAGTGGAGGGAGCTCCCTCTCTATGGATAAAGTGGAGGGAACTCTACGTATAAAGTGGAGGGAGCTCCCTCTCTATGTATAAAGTGGAGGGAGCTCCCTCTCTATGGATAAAGTGGAGGGAACTCCCTCTCTACGTATAAAGTGGAGGGAACTCCCTCTCTATGTATAAAGTGGAGGGAGCTCCCTCTCTATGGATAAAGTGGAGGGAACTCTACGTATAAAGTGGAGGGAGCTCCCTCTCTATGTATAAAGTGGAGGGAGCTCCCTCTCTATGGATAAAGTGGAGGGAACTCCCTCTCTACGTATAAAGTGGAGGGAACTCCCTCTCTATGTATAAAGTGGAGGGAGCTCCCTCTCTATGGATAAAGTGGAGAGAGCTCCCTCTCTCCGTCTAAAGTGGAGGGAGCTCCCTCTCTCCGTAGAAAGTGGAGGGAGCTCCCTCTCTATGTATAAAGTGGAGGGAGCACCCTCTTCGAATAAAGTGTAGGGGACTCCCTCTCTATGTATAAAGTGGAGGGAGCTCCCTCTCTATGTATAAAGTGGAGGGAGCTCCCTCTCTATGTATAAAACTGCAGTGACGTACCCAGCAAGGGCAAGAATTGCAGGTTCAAAATTAACCAATAAATGGATTAAAACATTTCTGTCCAAGGAGAGATAGAGGGAGAGATGGTTTGAGACGGGGACAGGCACATTCATGGACTGAGGCAGAGAAAGAGGGAGAAGGAGATAGAGGGAGAGATAGAGATGGAGAGACACAGACATGAGAGGGAGAGACCGATAGAAGATGAGACAAGATGTAGCAGTCAGTATCAATCCTCATTATCTGCCCAATCCTGTATTGGGAGTTTAGTGTGAATGTTTTACGGGTGAGTGTTGGTTCAGTGTTTGATATTTTCACACTGCAGTGACGTTCCCAACAAAGCAGCTATAGAATAGAAGAGCAGGGAGGTTATGCTGAATCTGTATAACACATTGGTTAGACCACAACTCGAGTACTGTGTGCAGTTCTGGTCATATAATTACAGAAAGGATGTAATTGCACTCGAGAGGGTACAGAGGAGATTTACGAGGATGTTGCCAGAACTGGGAAAATGCAGCTATGAGGAAGACTGGATCGGCTGGGGTTGTTTTCCTTGGAGCAGAAAAGGCTGAGGGGAGATCTGATTGAAATGTGAGGGGCTTGGATAGAGTGGAGGTGAAGGGTCTATTCACCTCAGCAGAGAGGTCAGTGACGAGGGGGCATAGACTTAAAATGATTGGTAGAAAGATTAGAGGGGATATAAGGAAAATGTTTTTCACCCAGAGGGTGGTGAGGGTCTGGAACAATTGGCCTGAAAGGGTAGTTGAGGAAGAAAACCTCAACTCATTCTAAAGGAGTCTGGATATGCACCTCAAGTGCCGTAATCTGCAGGGCTACGGACCAAATGGAGGCAGGTGGGATTAGAATAGGTGGATCGTTTTTCGGCCGGCACGGACACGATGGGCCAAGTGGCCTCTTTTAGTGCCTTAAATTTTCTGTGATTCGAAAGGAAAGAGTTTCTGGTTCAAAATTAACCAAGAAATGCCTGAAAGCATTGCTGTCCTGGGACAGAGAGGAAGGGAGAGATGAAAAGAGAGAGACAGAGAGAGAGAGAGAGGCAGAGAAAGAGGGAGAGACAGAGAGAGAGGGAGACACAGACAGATCGAGCGGGGTGGCAGAGAAAGAGGGAGAGGGAGAAACAGAGACAGAGAAGGAGGGAAAGACAGACATAGGGGAGATAGAGACAGGGGAGACAGAGGGGAGGGAAATTCAGACAGAGAGAAGGTGGCAGAGAGACAGATAGAGGGAGTGGTCGAGGGAGAGATATGGAGGGACAGAGGGAGAGGGAAAGACAGACAGAGGGACAGATGGAGATGGAGAAACAGAGAGAGAGAGAACGATTGGGAGAGACAGAGATTGGGGGAGACAGGGGTAGAGGGAGAGACCGAGACAAAAAGAGAGAGGGGAGAGATAAGGATTGGCAGAGAGAGGGACAGCGAAAGAAGGAGAGACCAAGAGAGAGCGAGGCAGAGCGAGAGAGATAGAGGGTGGGACAGAGGGAAGGACAGAGGGAGGGACAGAGAGAGACGGGGAGATCAAGATAGAGAGAAAGGGCAAAGAGAGAAAGAGAGAGAGTAAAGATAGAAACATAGACAGAGACAGAGACAGAGAGTGGGGAGACTACAGCAGCAACTTTAGGTCAGTTATTTTAACTTCGGTGGTGGAAAACATTTGGAAAAAACAATTTGGATCAACATCAATAGTCACATGGACAAAAGCGAGATAATTAAGGAAAGGCAGCATGGATTTCTTAAGGGAAAATCATGTTTAACGAACTGGCTGGAGTTTTTTGAGGAGGTAACTGAAAGGCTGATGAGGGCAATGTTGTTGATGTGGTGTACATGGAGTTTCAAAATACGTTTGATACGGTGCCACACAACAGACGTGTGAGCAGGCTTGTAGCTCATAGAATCAGTACAACGGTCGCAACATGGATACGGAATTGGCTGGGTGACAGGAAACAAAGAGTAAAAATTAATGGATGTTTTTCAGGCTGGACGACGGTTTGTAGTGGAGTTCCCCAGGGGTCAGTGTTGGGACCCTTGAGTTTCTTGATATATATTAATGACCGAGACCTCGGTGGACAGGATACAATTTCAAAGTTTGCAGATGATACGAAACTTGGAAGCATTGTGAACTGTGATGACAATAGTGATGAACTTCAAAAGGACATAGACAAGTTGGTGGAATGGGCAGGCAGGTGGCAGATGAAGTTCAATGCATAGAAATGAGAAGTGATTCATTTTGGTAGGAAGAACATGGAGTGACAATATAGAAAAGAGGAACAATTCCAAAGGGGGATTAGGAGCAGAGGGACCTGGGTGTATATGTGCAGAAGTCATTGAAAGTGGTAGGACAGGTTGCGAGATCGGTTAATTAAGCATACAGTATCCTGGGATTTATTAATAGGGGCATAGAGCACAAGAGCAAGGAGGTTATGTAGAATTTGTATAAGATACTAGTTCATCCTCAGCACGAGTATTGCGTCCATTTTTGAGTGCCACACTTGAGTAAAGAAGTGAGGATATTGGAGAGAGGACAGAAGAGATTCACGAGAATGGTTCCAGGGATGAGGAATTTCAGTTATGAAGATAGATTGGAGAAGTTAGGACTGTTTTTCTTGGAGAAGAGAAGGCTGAGAGGGGATTTGATAGCGGTATTCAAAATCATGAGGGATCTGGACAGAGTAGATAGGGAGAAACTGTTCCCACTTGTGAAAGGATCGAGGACGAGATGACACAGACAGAAAATATTTGGTAAGAGAAGAAAAAGTGACATGGAGAAAAACTTTTTCATGCAGTGAGTGGTTAATGTCTGGAATGCGCTGCCTTAGAACGTGGTGGAGGCAAGTTTAATTGAAGCATTCAAAAGGGAATTAGACAGTGACATGAAAAGGAAGAAAATGCAGGGTTATGAAGAGAAGGCGGGGTAATAGAACTGAGAGAATTGCACTCTCGGAAAACCAGTGCAGACAAGATGGCCCGAATGGCCTCCTTAAGCACTGCAATGACTCTGAGACAGAGGGAGAGAAAGAGACAGGTGGAGAGACAGAGAGAGAGGCAGAGAGAGGGAAAGCATGTGAGAGAAACAGAGACAGAGAAGGTGAAACAGAGAGAGGGACAGGCAGCGGCAAAGTGAGAGAAGGAGAAGGAGAGAGAGAGACAGACAGACAGACAGAGAGGGAGACCGAGAGGCAGAGACATAGAGAGAGAGAGGGAGACAGAGAGAGCGGAAGAGAGAGAAAGAGAGAGAGAGAGAGTGACAGATAGGGACGGAGAGAAGGAGACAGCGTGGGAGGGAGAGATGATCTGAGAGAAAAATAGAGTAAAGTATTCAGACAGAATAAGAGTGACAGAGGGAGAGACAGTGACAGAGAAGGTGTCAAAGAGAGACAGAGACAGAAAGAGAGAAGGAGAGGAAGAGAAAGGGAGAGGAAGAAAGAGAGAGAGAGAGCACATGGTGGAGTTGCACGAACAAGAGAACCACACAGAGACACTCCCAGCGGAGATACTGTGATAAAAGACCCACTCACTGACCCTCCCTGTGGAGATACTATAACAACAGACCCACTCGGTGACTCTCCCTGTGGAGATACTATAATAACAGACCCACTCAGTGACTCTCCGTGTGGAGATACTATGACAAGAGACCCACTCAGTGACTCTCCCTGTGGAGATACTATAATTACAGTCCCATTCAGTTGACTCTCCCTGTGGAGATACCACAATAACAGACCCACACAGTGACTCTCCCTGTGGAGATACTATAATAACAGAACCACTCAGTGACTCTCCCTGTGGAGATACTAAAATAAGAGATCCACTCAGTCACCCTCTCTGTGTTGATACTATAATAACAGACCCAATCAGTGACTCTCCCTGTGGAGATACTATAATAACAGACCCACTCCGTGACTCTCCCTGTGGAGATACTATAATAACAGACCGACTCAGCGACACTCCTTGTCGAGATACTGTAATTTCAGATCCACTCACTGACTCTCCCTGTGGTGACAGTATAAGAACTGACCCACTCAATGATTGTACCAGTTGAGAGACTATAATTACAGACCGACCCAGTGACTCTCCTCGTGGAGATGCAACAACAACAGAGCCACTCAGTGACTCTCTCTGAGGAAATACTATAATAACAGACCCAATCACAGACTCTCCCTGTCGAGATACTATAATAACAGACCCACTCAGTGACTCTCCTTGTGGAGATACTATAATAACAGAGCCAAACAGTGACTCTCATTGTGGAGATACTATGATAACAGACCCACACAGTGACTCTCCCTGTGGAGATACTATAATAACAGACCCACTCAGTGACTCTCCTTGTGGAGATACTATGATAACAGACCCACACAGTGACTCTCCATTTGGAGATACTATAATAACAGACCAACTCAGTGACTCTCCTTGTGGAGGTACGATAATAACAGACCCACTCAGTGAGTCTCCCTGTGGAGTTAAAATAATAACAGACCCACTCAGTGACTCTCCCTGTGGAGATACTATAATAACAGACCCACAAAGTGACTCTCCCTGTGGAGATACTATAATAACAGACCCACACAGTGACTCTCCCTGTGGAGAGACTATAATAACAGATCCACTCCGTGACCCTCGCTGTGGAGATTCTATAATAACAGACCCACACAGTGACTCTCCCTTTGGAGATACTATAATAACAGACCCACTCAGTGACTCTCCCTGTGGAGATACTATAATAACAGATCCACTCCGTGACTCTCCCTGTGGAGATTCTATAATAACAGACCCACTCAGTGACTCTCCCTGTGGAGATACCATAATAACTGACCCACTTAGTGACTCTCCCTGTGGAGATACTATAATAACAGACCCACTCAGTGACTCTCCCTGTGGAGATACTATAATAACAGACCCACTCAGTGACTCTCCCTGTGGAGATACTATAATAACAGACCCACTCAGTGAGTCTCCCTGTGGAGATACTATTATCACAGACCCACTCAGTGACTCTCCCTGTGGAGATAAAATAATAACAGACCCACTCAGTGACACTGAATCCAGGGACAAAAGCAATCCCGTTTCACTCTGTTCCTGCCTTTTCCCAGTTAAAATGTGAACTTTGAGTCTCTGATTCGGGACCATGTTCAGGGTTACAGCCCAGAAACTACTGTGAGTGATATTACGGGACAGACAATGTACGCATCCATTTGGGAGGCAGTTGGGTAGTGATAATATCACTGGTCACGTAATCCAGAGGCCCAACCTGATGGCCTGGGGACAGGGGTTCAAATCACCCCTTAACCTTCTAAATTCCAGGGATACAGAGTAAAGCTCCATCTACACTGTCCCATTAAACACTCCCAAGCCAAGCACAGTGTGCGGTTAGACACAGAGTAAATTTCCCTCTGCAGTGTCTCATCATACACGCCCAGGGTAGGGGCAGCATGGGGTGAGATACAGAGTAAACACAGGACCTATTGTATTATAAACAGAGAAATGGTCTTGTGCAGTACAAACTGAGAGCGGGTGAAACGCAGCAAAAGCAGAGATGACTCCCAGGGCAGGAACATCATGGGGTGGATAAAGAGTGAATCTCGCTCTACACTCTCCGAAACAGACAGAGAGAGAGATGGAAAGAGAGAAATAGAGACACACAGAAAGAGAGGGTGACTGAGAGTGAAAGAAGGATATTTGACATCGGACATCGGAAGAGGAGGAGGCAATTTAACTCCTCAACCCTGTTCTTGCATTCAGTTAGATCAGGGCTGATCTGTGATCTAACTAACACCATATATCCCACCTTTGCCCCTTATCTCTTCATACCTTTGGTTAAAAAGAATCTATCAATCCCAGATTTAAAAATTAACAATGAAGCCAATATGAATCCCTATTTGCAGAAGAGAGTTCCAAAATTGCAAAGAAATCCAAAGGAATGACTGACAGGCTGGGGTTGTTTTCTTTGTAACAGAGGAGGCTGAGGGGAGATTGAGTTGAGGTGCATAAGATTATGAGGGGCCTCGGTAGAGTGGATGGGAAGAACCGATTTCCCTTAACACAGAGGTCCATAAGCGGGGTCATAGATTTCAAAATGTCAACAACAAATATCACGATGGTGGAATAGCTTGATGGATGTTTAAAATGGAGGATATTACCTCTGCATCTCTCCTGATGTTTCTCTCTCCGTACCTATCTCTGATGTGGCTGTGCACACAGCAGTGATGAATGATGTCAAATTAATATATCTTACATTCTCCCTTTCAATCCATCCCATCAATCTCTCTCTCTCCAACCTTGTCCCTATCCACAGCACTCCCTCTTTCTGCATATCTAACCCTCTCTCCCTCTGTCTCTCTCCAAGTGTCAGAGATTCAGGAGGGAGAGACAGAGCGAGGAAGACAGAGAGAGAATGTTGAAGGAACTTTACTCTGTTCCTAAGCTGTGCTGAACCTGCTCTCAGAGTGTTTGATGGGCTACATTAATCGGCCGTGTACAGTTCTGTATCAGGCTGTGAAGAAGCAGAGCATGTTCAGTACACAACGGGTCAAAGGGAACGATTCACTCCTGTCTGCTACTGGGAAGAGAGACTGACCTGAACATCAAGACTGCGTTTGACCGAATGTGACATCGAGGAGCCCGAGTAAAACTGAAGTCAGTGGGAATCCGCTGGTTGGAGTCATACCGAGCACAAAGGAAGATGGTTGTGGTTGTTGCAGGTCAGTCATCTCATTCCCAGGACATCGCAGCAGGAGTTCCTCAGGGTAGTGTCCGAGGCTCAACCATCTTCAGCTGCTCCCTCAATGAGCTGCCCTCCATCGTCAGGCCAGAAGTAGGGATGTTCACTGATGATTGCACAGTGTTCAGTTCCATTCGCACCTCCTCAGATCATGAAATCCCAGCAGGAAATGTTGGAAATACTGAGCAGGTCAGGCAGCATCTGTGGAGAGAGAAACAGAGTTTGTGATTCAGCTCGATGGTTTCAAGATTTCCAGCATCCACAGTATTTTGCCTCAGATAATGAAGCAATCCATAGCCACTTGCACCAAGACCCAGACAACATTCAGGTTTGTGCCGACCAGTGGGAAGTAACATTCATGTCACACAAGTGCCAGGCAATGACCATCTGCAACAAGAGTGAATCCAACCACCTCCCCTCGGCATTCAAAGCATTATCCCATCGCTGAATCCCCCAGCATCAACATCCTGGGGAAACATTGACATCAAACTTAACTGAACGAAACACATCAATAGTTTCTTCACACAGTTGCTGGCGGGAGTCTGGAACTCACTGCCTGAAAGGATTAGTATAAAATATGTGGTTGATGGCTGGCACAGACTGGGTGGGCCGAAGGGCCTGTTTCAGTACTGTATCTCTCTGTGACTCTGTGACTCGAAAGGGTGGTAGAGGTAGAAACCCTCATCACATTTAAAACAATCTCTTGGATATGTACTTGAAGGAATAACTTCTCCATATTTAACGTGGGGAAGGAATAACTCTCCTCGTCTGCACTGCCCCATCGAACAACTCAGAGAAGGTACAGCACGGTTTAGATACAGAGTGCAGCTCCGTTTAAACATTCCCTAGAGTGTCAAATTAACCCGGGTCAATCACAGTGCCTGGTTCAGCCTCAAGACTCACCTGCCTCAGTCACTGAGACGCTCCTGTATCACTTGCCTTAATGTAAGCGGATGCCGGGTTTGGGAGCAGGACAGGCACACGGGATTAGGACGACTGCTCATGTGGAGGATAAGCATTAGTAGTCCCTCAGAAAAGCAGAACAGACCAGCAAGAATCAGAAAAGGAAACTTGTGTTGAATTTGTGAGTCTTGCATTGTGGAATGCTTTAGTATTTGGTGAGAATGTTGAGCCAGTGACATTTTGCCCCAGTGGGATGAATAGACACTAAATGACTTTATTACAACAGTAAGGTACCGTATGTACTGTAAATATGGACTGAAATAACAATGTAACTGATCAATTTTCAGCTGTATTTTATGACTACAGTTATGCTTCCTATCTTGTGAGAATGTACATAAGACACGATGGGATGAAGTCAAAGTGGACTCTGTTGAATTTTCTCGCTTGATCTTTGTGGGAACACAAGGGTTAAGTAGGTTAAAAATATTAAATGGTCAATTCACTTGTTGAAGTAAACACTCAACAGAAATGGGTATGGAATGTCCTTTGTGCTGCATTCCTACTCCTTCATCTGTCCTGCCCGGACCCCTCATGATTTTGAACACCTCTATCAAATCTCATCTCAAGTTTCTCTTCTCTGTGGAGAACAACACCAGCTTCTCCAGTCTATCCACGTAACTGAAGTCTCTCAACCCTGGAACCTTGCTCGTGAATCGTTTCTGCACCCTCTCTTATGCCCCCACTTCCTTCCTAAAGTACGGTGTCCAGAATTGGACACAATACTTGTTGAGGATGAAGCAGTGTTTTATAAGGCTTCATCGTAACCTCCTTGCTTTTAAACTGTAAGCCTCGATTTACGACGCCAGGCATCTCATATGCCTTTTAACCACTTTCTCAACGAACCCTGCCACCTTCAATTTGTGCACAGATATCCCCAGCTCTCTCTGTTCCTGCACCCACTTTCTTCTGTTCTTAGGTCCTCATGACAGAGAGGGGCAGGAGGACAGGTAGGTCTAGAAAGGAGGGGGAGAGAGAGCAAACAAACAGGAAGCATCTATGGGAACACCACCACCTGCAAGTTTCCCTTCAATTCGCACAGCATCCTGACTTGGAACTATATCGCCGTTCCTTCACTGTCACTGGGTCAAAATCCTGGAACTCCCTTCCTAACAGCACTGTGGGTGCATCTACCCCGAATGGACTGCAGCGGTTCAAGGGCAAATAGGGATGGGCAATAAATGCTGGCCTGGCCAGTAACTCACACATCCAACAAATGAATAAAGAAAATAAAAATTTGACACCGAGTCACTTCAGGAGATATTGTACTAGATGACCAAAAACTTGGTCAGAGGTTGGCTTGAGGGAGCGTCTTCAAAGAGGAAAGAGATTTAGTTAGACGGAGAGGTTTAGGAAAGGAATTACAGAGTTAGGGTCTTGGCATCTTGAAGGCACGGCCACCAATGCTGGAACAATTCAAATTGGGGATGGTCAAGAGTCCAGAATTAGAGGATCGCAGATACTGGTGGATTGTGGAGCTGGAGGAGATTGCAGAATTAGGGAGGGGTTATTTGTGGAAGACAGTTCCAAACTTCTTCCACCCTTTGTATGTAGAAGTGTTTCTAAATTTCACCCTTGAAAGGGCTTTCGACTAATGTTTGATTCATTTATTCATATATAAGGAGAAAGAGGGTAACTAGAGAAAGGATTGGCCCACTCAAGGACAAAGGAGGAAAGTTATGCGTGGAGTCAGAGAAAATGGGTGAGATTCCAAACGAGTACTTCGCATCGGTATTCACCGAGGAGAGGGACATGACGGATGTTGAGGTTAGGGACAGATGTTTGATTACTCGAGGTAAAGTCGGCATAAGGAGGGAGGAAGTGTTGGGTATTCTAAAAGGCATTAAGGTGGACAAGTCCCCAGGTACGGATGGTATCTATCGCAGGTTTCTGTGGGAAGCGAGAGAGGAAATAGTTGGGGCCTTAACAGATATCTTTGCAACTTCCTGAAACACGGGTGAGGTCCCGGAGGACTGGAGAATTGCTAATGTTGCCCCCTTGTTTAAGAAGGGTAGCAGGGATAATCCAGGTAATTATAGACCAGTGAGCCTGACGTCAGTGGTAGGGAAGCTGCTGGAGAAGATACTGAGGGATAGGATCTATTCCCATTTGGAAGAAAATGGGCTTATCAGTGATAGGCAACATGGTTTTGCGCAGGGAAGGTCATGTCTTACCAACTTAATAGAATTCTTTGAGGAAGTGACAAAGTTGGTTGATGAGGGAAGGGCTGTAGATGTCGTATACATGGACTTCAGTAAGGCGTTTGATAAGGTTCCCCATGGTAGGCTGATGGAGAAAGTGAAGGCGCATGGGGTCCAAGGTGCACTAGCTAGATGGATAAAGAACTGGCTGGGCAACAGAAGACAGAGAGTAGCAGTGGAAAGGAGTTTCTCAAAATGGAGACGTGTGACCAGTGGTGTTCCACAGGGATCCGTGCTGGGACCACTGTTGTTTGTGATATACATTAATGATTTGGAGGAAAGTATAGGTGGACTGATTAGCAAATTTGCAGACGACACTAAGATTGGTGGAGTAGCAGATAGTGAAGGGGACTGTCAGAGAATACAGCAGAATATAGATAGATTGGAGAGTTGGGCAGAGAAATGGCAGATGGAGTTCAATCAGGGCAAATGCGAGGTGATGCATTTTGGAAGATCCAATTCAAGAGTGAACTATACAGCAAATGGAAAAGTCCTGGGGCAAATTGATGTACAGAGAGATTTGGGTGTTCAGGTCCATTGTTCCCTGAAGGTGGCAACGCAGGTCAATAGAGTGGTCAAGAAGGCATACGGCATGCTTTCCTTCATCGGACGGGGTATTGAGTACAAGAGTTGGCAGGTCATGTTACAGTTGTATAGGACTTTGGTTCGGCCACATTTGGAATACTGCGTGCAGTTCTGGTAGTCACATTACCAAAAGGATGTGGATGCTTTGGAGAGGGTGCAGAGGAGGTTCACCAGGATGTTGCCTGGTATGGAGGGCGCTAGCTATGAAGAGAGGTTGAGTAGATTAGGATTATTTTCATTAGAAAGACGAAGGTTGAGGGGGGACCTGATTGAGGTGTACAAAATCATGAGAGGTATAGACAGGGTGGATAGCAAGAAGCTTATTCCCAGAGTGGGGGATTCAATTACTAGAGGACACGAGTTCAAAGTGAAAGGGGAAAAGTTTAGGGGGGATATGCGTGGAAAGATCTTTACGCAGAGTGTGGTGGGTGCCTGGAACGCATTGCCAGCGGAGGTGGTAGACGCAGGCACGATAGCGTCTTTGAAGATGTATCTATCCAGATACATGAATGGGCAGGAAGTAAAGAGATACAGAGCCTTAGAAAATAGGCGACAGGTTTAGATAGAGGATTTGGATCGGCGTAGGCTTGGAGGGCCGAAGGGTCTGTTCCTGTGCTGTGATTTTCTTTGTTCTTTGAGTGTGTCGGTCAGTGTTCCTGCAAAGCTGTGTGCAGCAGCCTGGAAGGTACCACGCAGGTCCTGTTCCGTGATAAATAACACACATCTTCGAAGATTCATAAAAATGTAAAGCGACTGCACACGGGACAATAAAACTGGCCGTGCGCAACAACTACATTTTTATTGGGAACGTTGGAGCCAGATGTAGCTCAGTGGGTAATAATCCTGCCTCTGAGTTATACGTTTGTGGGTTCAGGTCTGAACATAAAATCGAGGCTGAAGCCACCCAACAGAAAATCAGAACAAACCAGAGAGACTCAGAAAAGGAAACTTGTGTTGAATTTGTGATCCTCGCTTTCTGGAATGTTTTAGTGTTTAGTCAGAATGTTGACCCAGTGAAATTTTGCCCCTGTGGGATGAGAGTTATCTGAATAGAGATGATAACATCTTATTGCAACATGAAGGTACCGTGCGTACTGAGTATATCAGCATTTGCAGAGTCCATCATATAAAATACTTTACTGGGTGTGGGATCAGGGTTTGATATTTCCAAAACACTGAGGTAAACTCGAACTTTTAATCAGCCCTGGGAGGAAAGTAAACCTGGAGACTTTCAAACAGTAATCAATGTCAGATTTGATCAACTATTAGGGATTAATCAATCACAGTATGCAAAGCAGACAGAATATGCTGTTAATTAGCGGGATACGGGTTTTTTTTCACCAGCCTGCATAAGGAACTGTACCCTCTGCAGTTGTGGTATCACCAAAAGCAGTCAACTTAAAATGACAGATTGATGTATGTGGTGTTTTACCGAGGTTCTGAGAGAGGGGAGAGAAACAGGCATAGACACAGACAGACACACACCCACAGAGAAAGACACGCACCAACACACACACAAACAGACTGCCCCAGGGACAGAGAGCGACAGAGAATATTTCAATTTCCAAAAGGCATTCGAGAAGGTCAATCTTAGATTTAAAAATGAACAATTGATTTTGCATTTATGGTCGTTTACAGAAGACAGTTCCAAACTAACACCACCTTTAGTCTGTAGAGGTGTTTCCTTACTTCACTCCTGAAAGGTCTGCCTCTAATTTTGAGACTATGCTCACCAGTCCCAGACTCCCCCAAACATAAAAATATAAAAACGGACAGTAAAACTTTCTATCGGGACATAAAAAGGAATCTTTTGGCTGAGACAAATGTGGGTCCATTCCAGGCAGAGTCAGGGGAATTTATAATGGGGAAGAGAGAAATGAGAGTGAAGCTAAATGATAACTTTGTGTCTGTCTTCACTGAGGAAGATACAAGAAATCTCCCAGAATTGTAGATCCCAGGGATTGGGGGAATGAGGAATTGAAGGAAATTAGTATTAGTGAGAAGGTTGTATTGGAGAAATTAATGGGGCTGAAGGTTGATAAGTTCCCAGGACCTGAGATTCGACATCCCAGAGTGTTGAAAGAGGTAGCTATGGAGATAATGGATGCATTGGTGATCATCTTCCAAAATTCTATACTTTCTGGAACGGGTCCTGCAGATTGGAAAGTAGCAAATGTCAGCACTCTATTTAAGAAGGGGGGGAGAGAGAAAACAGGGAATTTCAGACCTGTTAGCCTTCCATCAGTGATTGGGAAAAGGATAGAATCTCTTCTAAAGGATGTGATAAATGGATACTTGGATAATAATGATCTGATTGGGCATTGTCAACATGGATTGAGGAATGGGAAATCATGTTTGACGAACCCGTTGGAGTTTTTTAGGATGTTCCAGCAGAATTAATAAAGGTGGACGTTGTGGACTTGGATCTTCCGAAGGCTTTTGATAAAGTCTCCCACAGAAAACTGGTTAGCAAAATTAAAGCACATGGGACAGGAGGTAATATACTTGCATGGATGCAGGATTGGTTAACAGGCAGAAAACAGAGAGTAGGAATGAACGGGTCATTCTCCCATTGGCAGACTGTGACCGCAAGGATCAGTACTCGGGCCCCAGCTGTTCACAATATACTTCAATGATTTGGATGTGGGGACCAAATGTAATATTCCCAAGTGCTCAGATGACAAAAGTTGGGAATGCGTGTTGTGAAGAAGATGCAAAGCGGCTGTAAGGGGATTTGGTCAGACTTAGTGAGTGGGCAAGAACGTGGTGGATGGAATATAATGTGGAAAAATGAGAGGTTAACCATTTTGGAAGGAAAAATAGATGTGCAGAATATTTCTTAGATGGTAAGAGATTAGAAAGTGTAGATGTACAAAGTGACCTGGGTGTCCCCGTCAATAAGTCACTGAAAGCTAATATGCAGGTGCACAAAGCAATTAAGAAGACTAATGGTATGTTAGCCTTCATCACAAGAGGATTTGAGTACAGGAGTTGTGAAGTCTTACTTCAATTGTATAGAACCTTGGTTAGACCGCACCTGGAGTACTGTGTGCAGTTTTGGTCCCCTTACCTTAGGAAGGATATTATTGCCAGAGAGGGAGTGCAATGAAGGTTCACCAGACCTGTTCCATGGATGACGGGACTGTCCTATGAAGAGAGATTGGGGAAACTAAGGCTGTATTCTCTAGAGTTTCAAAGAATGAGGGGTCATCTCATTGAAACCAACACATACTGAATGGGATAGACAGGGTAGATGTTTCTCCTGGTTGAGGAGTCTAGAATCAGGGGACACGATTTCAAAATAAGGATCAAGCCACTTAGGGCAGAGATGAGGAGAATTTTCTTCACTCAGAGGGTTGTGAATCTTTGGAATTCTCTACTCCAGAGGGCTGTGGAAGTTCAGTCATTGAGTATGTTTAAAGCAGAGATTGACAGATTTCGAAATTCAAATGACATGAAGGAATGTGGGGATATTGTGGGAAAAAGACATTGAAGAGGATGATCAACCATGATAGTATTGAATGGCAGAGCAGGCTCGATGGGCTGAATGGCCTACTCCTCTTCCTATGTTCCAAAGCAGCTGAAATAGTTTCATCCAAGCTACCCCATCAGTTCCCCTTAATATCTCAACAACTTTGAGTAAATCACCTGGATCCTCCTAAATTCCAGGGAATAAATCCATAGTTTGTGTAATATCACCTCGTAATGTAACCCTTGGAGTCCAGTTATCATTCTGGTAAATCTACACTGCACTCAGATGGACACAGACTCCCCTCCCCCACAAGTCTCTTTAGACCTCCAGTATTTCTAACTTTTTACCATTTATAACGTACTCTGTTCCAGTATTTTTTTTACTGACATTGAAATCTCTCTTCCACAGTTTTGCCCATTTATTTAAGATATTAATATCTCTTTGAAATTTGATGCTTCCAACTACACTGCTTACAATGCTGCCTATTTTTGTGTCATTGACAAACTTGGGTATGTGGCATTCTACCACATCATCTTAAATCATTAATAAATACAGCAAAACTGAGACACACACGGGCTTTGCACTCGTAGACAGGAGTGAATCATTCCATCCTGGAGGTTTTTTAATTCAAGATTTATGTTTATTTAAAGTAAAAACAGAATTCAAATTCACAACAGCCCTGTATGAACTCCTGCTTTTTCAATCAAAAGAACAGGCCTTCAAATTAAAAACCATAAAAAGAGATTCATTTTCCTAATGCTGTTGTCTGACTGTCTCAGGTTTTGTATATTGTTCCCTTCTCCTCTTCTTCCATGTGTCTGAGGTCTTGGAAGTTTGTCAGACATTGGTAAACTACTTCATGTGGTGTTCTGTCAATACCTTCAATTCTGAGCATTTGCAAAGGACACAATTCAAATTCTCACCTTATTGCATCAACCAAAACCTGCAGGTCCATTCAAACTCCGCTATTTCCTGTCTCTGCAAAGATCGCTCACACTTCCACAATGCAGGAATGTCTGAATGGAAACAGCTTTTGACACATTTCTCAACACGTTTACTGACACTTTTCAGGATGAAGCTGCATTCAACTGAATGCCAGGATCTGTTTCTCTGTCAAGTTTAAAGCACTAACCTTACATTAGTGAGGAGTCAGTCTCTGAAATAAATGTCCCAGTGTTGGTGTTGTATCATGAAATATCCACTGTAAACAAACCTAAAATAGCTGACTGATGTTCTGTGAGAGGAGGGAAAGAGGGAGACATCAGACCGAGAGGGTGTCTCAGACACAGAGAGTGATAGCAGGATATTTGACAGAGGACAGAGGAAGAGGAGACCTTTTAGCCCCTCAACTCTGTTCTGTCATTCAATGAGATCATGGCTGATCTGTGATCGAACTCCATGTACCCGTCTTTGCCCCATATCACTTAATACCTTTTGTTCGCAAAAATCTATCAAACTCAGATTTAAAAATTAACAAGTGTCTCAGCATCAATTGCTGTTTGTTGAAGAGAGTTCCAAACCGATACCATACCTGGTGTGTTGAAGTGTTTCTTTATTTCACTCCTGAAAGGTTTTTAGTCTACGTTTAAACTTTTAGACTATGTCCCCAAGTTCTGGACTCCACAGCCAGTGGGAATAGTTTCTCTCTGTATACCCGATCAGTTTCCCTTAACATTCTGAAAACCTTCATCAAATCACCCCTTAGTCTTCGAAATTCGAGGGAGACAGAGTAAAGCTCCATTTACACTGTCCCATTTGACACTCGCAAGCCAAGCACAGTGTGGGCTGAGACACAGAGTAATTTGCCCTCTGCACTGTCCCATCACACACTCCCAGGACAGGGGCAGCATGAGGTTAGATACAGAGTAAAGACAGGGCCTATTGTATTATAAACACAGAAATGGTCTTGTGCAGCACAAACTGAGACCGGGTGAAATGCAGCAGAAGCAGAGACACACACACAGATACAGACACTGATACACACACAAACCGACACACAGAGACTGCACAATCTGCACATCAGTAAAAATCACCCAACAGAACCATCATAAAATATCCCAATGTTCTGTCCAAACCAGTGTTGGGCGTTTTGTGTTCTTGTGTGTTCCATTTCACCAGACTGCCTCTATCCTGCTGAAGTCTGCTTCTAGTCCCTTACATGTTTATTACATTGCAGATGTCACAAACATTGGCAAATGTTGAAGTTATGCCCTGTGAACACAAGTCAAAGTCATTAGTATATATCAAAAAGAGCAGTGGTCCTAATATAAACCTCCACTGTATACCTCCCTCCAGTCTGAATCAACCATTGTCCACACGGACCGGGGGGGGGGGGGGGCTGTCTAAAAATCAAACATTAGTCGAAAGCCCTTTCAAAGATGAAATTTGGAAGCACTTCTACATACAAAGGGTGGTAGAAGTTTGGAACTGACTTCCACATATGGTCCCTCCCTATCTCTGCAATCTCCTCCAGCTCCACAATCCCCCAATATCTGCAATCCTCTAATGCTGGCCTCTTGACCATCTCCAATTTGAATCGTTCCAACATTGGTGGCCGTGCCTTCAAGCTGCCAAGACCCTAATTCTGGAATTCCTTTCCTAAACCTCTCCGTCTCACTAACTCACTTTCCTCTTTGAAGACGCTCCCTCAAATCAACCTCTTTGACCAAGTTTTTGTTCGTCGAGTGTAATATCCCCTTAAGTGAATCGATGACAACTTTTTATTTGCCTTATTTATTTGTTGGATGTGTGCGTTACTGGCCAGGCCAGCATTTATTGCCCATTCCTAATTGCCCTTTAGAAGGTGGTGTTGAGCCTCCTTCTTGAACCGCTGCAGTCCATGTGGGGTAGGTAGACCCACAGTGCTGTTAGGAAGGGAGTTCCAGGATTTTGACCCCTTAACAGTGACGGAATGGCGATATGGTTTCAAGTTAGGGTGGTGTGTGACTTTAGTTGTTGTGTGCGGACAGTATTTTCAGTGCGCAGTCCATTTATATTTTTCATTATTTATTTTTTTCATGTGGTTAGATGTAAAGTTTCTCCTACAATCTGCCTGCCTCCCTGTATCTCCTCACTCTTTCAGCCCGTCTCTCCCTCCTTCTCTAAGTCCACTGCTTTACTCTGTATCTAAACTCACACTGTACCTGCCCTGGGAGGTTTCATTATGGTGCTTAAACAATGAGTTATACACTTCCAGCATAACCTCCCTGCTCTTATACACTTTAACAGCCTTGTTGGGAATGTCACTGCAGTTTGAAAATATGAAACACTGATCCATCATTCACCCTCAGAACACTCACATTAAACTCTAAAAACAGGACTGGGCAGATAATGAGGATTGTTAATGATAGTTACAACTTGTCTCATCCTCGATCTTTCTCTCTCTCTCATGTCTGTTTCTTCCCATCTTTCTCTCTCTATCTCTCTCTCCCTCACCCTCTCCCTCTTTCTCTGCCTCTTTCCATGACTCTGTCTCGAACACCATCTCTCTCTCCTTGGACAGAAATGTTTTTATCCATTTCTTGGTTAATTTTGAACCTGTAAATCTTCCCCTTGCTGGGAACGTCACTGCAGTTTGAAAATACCAAACACTTTCGCACTCGCCCCCTAAACTCCCTCACTCAGCCCCCAATACAGGACTATGCAGATAATGGGGATTGTTACTGATGTTCTGTCAAGATCCCCTCACACACTATATCCCATTTCACCTGCTTCTAAAGTTTGTCAGTGTTTAATAATATATTTTCAATAATATTAAATGTCACTTCAGTTTGAAAATATCAATTATTGATCCAACAGTTGCCCCCAAAACACTCACACAAAACCCCTGATCTCTCCTTTCAAAATTAGTTCTTGCACACAGCCAGTTATACTTTTTATCCTTTTTTGATCCTTTTTCAACATTATTAGATGTAAAGTTTTTCCTTTAATCTCGCCCTCCCTCCCTCTCTGTCTGTCTCTCCCTCTGTCTCTGTTTCTCCCTCTGTTTGTCTCCCTCCCTCTCTGTCTCTCTCTCCCTTTCTCCCTCTGCATCTGTCTCTCTCCCTCTGTCTCTGTCTCACTCGCTTTCTCCCTGTCTCTCTCCCTCTGCTGCTGCCTGCCTCCCTTTCTGTCTGTCTCACTCTGCATTTGCCTGCATCCCTTTCTGTCTCTCTCCCTCTCCCTCTATCTCTGTCCCACTCTGTCTGTGTCTCTCTCCATCTGTGTCTCACTCCCTCCATCTCTCCGTCCCTCTACATGGACAGCAATGCTTTGAGCCATTCGTTTGGTTAATTTTGAATCTTTAACTCTTGCTTTTGTTGGGAATGTCAATGCAGTTTAAAAATATCAAACACTCATCTAACACTCATCCCTAAACCACTCACATTAAAACCTAAATACCGGACTTGGCAGACAATGGGGATTGTTACTGGGGTTTCGTCAAGGTCTCATTTCGGTATCTCTTCTGGCTCTCGCTGTCTTCCACTTTGTCCCTCTCTCTCCATTTCCCCATTTGCTTTCGTTTTCCTCTCTCCTCTTTCCTTCATCGTGCCCAACTTTATAAATGGAGAGGAAGCTCCCTCCACTTTATAGCTGGAGAGCGAGTTCCCTCTACTTTATACATAGAAAGGGATCTCCCTCTGGTTTTTAGCTGCCGTTGTGGGATTTGAACCCCTGTCCCCAGGCCATCAGGTTGGGCCTCTGGATTACGTGACCAGTGATATTATCACTACCCAACTGCCTCCCAAAATGGATGCGTACAGTGTCTGTCCCGTAATATCACACACAATAGTTTCTGGGCTGGAACCCTGAACATGGTCCCGAATCAGAGACTCAAAGTTCACATTTTAACTGGGAAAAGGCAGGAACAGAGTGAAACGGGATTGATTTTGCCCTGGATTCAGTGTCCACAGCAGACAGATCAGTTACATTTACAATAGAAATGCCAGGAGTGAACAAGGTCAACACAATAATACGGAAAATGTAAATGATGCCTCTCATAATTGTTGCATCAGTCCATTATGAAGACGGATTTCAGGTTTATTCCAGAGAGAGGTCTTACTCAGAAAATGTCATTGACATTGAAATGATTGTGTTTTATCCACCATATTATTTACATCAGAGTCAAAGCTGCTGATGTAATGTGTTTGTTCAGGTGAGTGTAACTAATAGCAATGATCAGTGATATAACCGTGTCAGTGGAGACTTATCCCCTGTATAAATCAGGACCCATTGGAATGGCTCAGCTCAGAGTGCCTGGTGGAGCTGTGGATTCCAGGCTAATGGAAGTCTCTGCTTCTCACAGAAATGGGATATCCAGTATTCGTTCAGTTCATATTCATTCATTATCCTGTACTTGCAGCAATTGGAGTTCCTGGTAAGCCAGTATCTCAGCTGTTAATGGTCAAAATCGATGTGAACTGTGCTGCTGTACTCGGTATTATTTCCCTCTGTGTGTGTTACACAGCCGCCTGTTCTTTTCCAGCAATTTACTGATGGAATCTCCTCATTGTCCTCTCTTTCATTCTTGCAGGAACTGCATTATGTTTGTAATGGTATTGTTTTAAGTAACTGTGGCATTATTACTGGATTATTCTGTGTATTGAATGTATTTGAATGAGATGTTTCAGTGAGGATCAATAATCAGACCATTCGGAGTTTTTAACATTTTCATGATATGGATCTAACCGGTCCTGGAATATTTTTATGATTTTTTTCAGTGATTGATAATGAGACATCTCAAGGTTTTAGTGTTACAAGGGGACAGAACAATGTCCTCCCTCCCCAATAACATGGCTCAGTTTAACTGGGATTTCAATGTATTTATTGATTATCACTGTTATCAAATATTATTTCATTCGGTGTGTGTCTGACGCTGCTTCAGAAGTCTGGCTACTGAACTGAGTTTGCTGCTGACACTTTCACTTCTCCTTCTCTGCTTCACTGTGGACCTTCACTGTCACTGGACTACATTGTAAAATAGAAAGTATCGATGTGATGTTCTATTGGTTTTCACTCTATCAGTTGGAATCAAGAGTCTTTCCATTTATCTGTAGATTGTCAGCTGCAGCGCTGATGTTGGTGTTTTATTAATTAAACGATCCCACATTCTAACAGATTACTTTATAATTCCAGGAGAATGAATTTCAATGATTGTGAGGTTTGTCTGGAAGTCGCTTTCGATCCTGTTTATTCCATGCATTGTAGATGAAGTGAAGAGTGTAGGTGAACAGGTGGAGACTTGAGTGTTCTGTAGATACATTAAATTATTCACAGAGGTTTCACCATTGAACCAACTGACTCTGAGAATAGAATCATTGAACCTGGGGCTGGTGAACAGAACACAGACGCAGAATGTTAGCAACAAATTATATGTGAAAAGCAGCATGAAGTAACAATTTACAGGGTGTGAGTACTCCAGAGAGATAGGGAAGGAGAAACGGAGCAGGGAGAACGAAACTGACGGGAAAGGAAAAGCAGAAGTAAAGAGAAAGAGAAAGAAGCAGCAGTGTAAATAATTCACTATCATAAAGTGCTGGAATGTTCAGAACAATTAGTGAGAGAAACTGTGAGTTGAAGTTACCTGTTGTCAGATTGTGTTCATTTTCCTGTTGGACTTGATCCTCTGTGTTGATTTCTGTCAGATCCTCATTTTGTTTTGTCGAAAGTTCCTATTCCTTACTTAGTGACTGAATAAACAGAATAGAATCAGTTCATCACTGATGGTAATTCATTATTTAAATAGAGCACTTTGTAATCTCTGTGATTACTGAATTCAATAAAGAGGAGGCTGATATCAGAAATATATTTAAATTTATATTTAATAGCCTGTACAAACTAAATATATTGACTATATTGTAGAAACAATGAACTGTTCTCCAACACCAATAACCACAGGGATTATTGTTTGAATGTATGAACTGAGTTGTATTACTGGGATCTACAGATTAGATTTCCTCTAACACTCTGCTGCAGTCTCTCCCTGTGAATCTCAGCCTCTCCTCTCACTGCATTGAATCCTCAGTCTCCTCATCCATTGCTTCATTTTATCCACTTTCCCAAACCATCTGCTCCAGTCTCCCCTCCTGCTTCAACATGTCCTTTTACTTCTCTCCCTCTCATTCTCACTCACTGGCTCTACCTCCAGCTCCTTTGTCCAACCTGAGAGGAATACAGGAACATGGGAGCAGGAGGTGGCCATTCAGCCCTTCTAGCCTGCTCCGCCATTCTAGATCATGGCTGATAATCAGACTCAGCACTGCAGTTTTCAGCCTTTTCCCTTGTGCAAACAGTCCCTGTCTGTTCGCTGAACTCAGAGCAACAAACCAGCTACACATCCCGCTCTCCCCAAACCTTCCCAACCAACAGTCTGGAGACAAATTCCCAATTAACCCATTGGATTCCATCTCTGTAAAACCCCTTCTCATTTCCCCACTGACACTGCATCCTCACTCAGTACTTCCAGTCGATTCGGTGCTGACTTTATTCACTTTCTGCATCAATTTCCCAATTCATTATTAATAATTGTGTTTTCAAACATTTCACCGTGACAAAGCACTGCCAGGGTCAATTAATCAGTCTTCACGGCTCAATGAATTTCGTGTTCGGCATGACGTTGAGCTCTTCTTCTGTCGCCTCCGCCTCCGTGCTCACTTCTTCGACCAGGTGTCCTCCCCCGACCAGCAGACCCATTCACCCGCCTCCAGCATTCTCCCTCTCCCTGGACCCCTCCCCCTGGCCTCTTACCCGCTCTTGATCTCTTCATTGAAAACTGTCGGCGAGACATTGGTCGTCTCAATTTCTCTGCCCCCCTCACTCACTCTAACCTGTCCCCCTCTGAACTTGAGGCACTCTGTTCTCTCAGGTCTAACACCGACATGGTCATCAAACCTGCAGACAAGGGTGGTGCTGTTGTTGTATGGCGTACCGACCTCTACCTTGCAGAAGCTCAACGCCAACTCACGGACACTTCTTCCTACCTCCCTCTGGACCATGACCCCACCACCGAACATCAAGCCACCGTCCAAAGGACTGTCACTGACCTCATCTCCTCTGGAGATCTTCCCTCTACGGCTTCCAACCTCATCGTCCCACAACCCCGGACAGCCCGCTTCAACCTCCTTCCCAAAATCCACAAACGGGACTGTCCCGGCAGACCCATTGTGTCAGCCTCCTCCTGCCCCAATGAACTTATTTCTTCCTATCTAGACTCTATCTTTTCTCCACTGGTCCAGTCTCATCCCACCTACATCCGTGACTCTTCTGACGCCCAACGTAATTTTGACAATTTCCAGTTTCCTGGTCCCAACCGCCTCCTCTTCACTATGGACGTCCAATCGCTCTACTCCTCCATCCCCCACCAGGATGGTTTGAGGGCTCTCCGCTTCTTCCTCGAACAGAGGCCCAACCAGTCCCCATCCACCAACACCCTCCTCCGCCTGGCTGAACTTGTTCTCACATTGAACAACTTCTCCTTCAACTCCATGCACTTCGTTCAAGTAAAAGGTGTCGCTATGGGTACCCGCATGGGTCCTAGTTATGCCTGTCTTTTTGTGGGACATGTCGAGCATTCTTTGTTCCAGTCCTACTCAGGCCCCCTCCCCCAACTCTTTTTCCGGTACATTGATGACTGTGTCGGTGCCGTTTCCTGCTCCCGCCCCGAACTAGAAAACTTTATCAACTTTGCTTCCAATTTCCACCCTTCTCTCACCTTTACATGGTCCATCTCTGACACTTCCCTTCCCTTCCTCGACTTCTCTGTCTCCATCTCTGGGGATAGGTTGTCTACCAATATCCATTATAAGCCCACTGACTCCCACAGCTACCTCGACTACACTTCTTCACACCCTACCTCCTGTAAGGACTCCATTCCATTCTCCCAGTTTCTCCATCTCCGACGCATCTGCTCTGATGATGCTACCTTCCATGACGGTGCTTCTGATATGACCTCCTTTTTCCTCAACCAAGGATTACCCCCCACTGTGGTTGACAGGGCCCTCAACCGTGTCCGACCCATTCCCCGCACCTCTAAGCTCACCCCTTCCCCTCCCTCACAGTACCGTGACAGGGTTCCCCTTGTCCTCACTTTTCATCCCACCAGCCTCCATATCCAAAGGATCATCCTCCGCCATTTTCGCCACCTCCAGCGTGATGCCACTACCAGTCGCATCTTCCCCTCCCTTCCCCTGTCAGCATTCCGAAGGGATCATTCCCTCCGCGACACCCTGGTCCACTCCTCCATTACCCCCACCACATCGTCCCCGTCCCAGGGCACTTTCCCCGCAATCGCAGGAGGTGTAATACCTGCCCATTTACCTCCTCTCCCCTCACTATCCCAGGCCCCAAACACTCCTTTCAGGTGAAGCAGCGATTTACTTGTACTTCTTTCAATGTAGTATACTGTATTCGCTGCTCACAGTGTGGTCTCCTCTACATTGGGGAGACCAAGCGCCGACTGGGTGACCGCTTTGCGGAACATCTCCGCTCAGTCCGCAAGCAGAACCCTGAGCTTCCGGTTGCTTGGCATTTCAACACTCCCCCCTGCTCTCATGCTCACATCTCTGTCCTGGGATTGCTGCAGTGTTCCAGTGAACATCAACGCAAGCTCGAGGAACAGCATCTCATCTACCGATAAGGCACACGACAGCCTGCTGGACTGAACATTGAGTTCAATAATTTCAGAGCATGACAGCCCCCCCTTTTACTTTCATTTTGAGTTATTTTTTCTTCCTTTTGTTTTGAATTCCTTTTTACATTTTTTACAATCTTTTTTTGCATTTATTTCATTTCATCTTAGTTTGTTCAGTTTGCTTACCCACTGTTTTTTTCAGGTTGTTTTTCTTCAGGTTTGCACTTGCTGCTGTTCAATATTCAGTGTATTCACACCTAATCTGTCCCAATGCTTTGTCTTTCAACACAGGATTAACAGATTGTTTGCCTTTTCTCCGTGACCTTTTGGTCAGCTATGTGGCCTGGTCCAATCTGCACCTTCTCCTTTGTTATCTCTTGCCCCACCCCCACCTCACTTGTTTATAACCTGTGACTTTTCTAATATTTGTTAGTTCTGAAGAAGGGTCACTGAGCCGAAACATTAACTCTGCTTCTCTTTCCACAGATGCTGCCAGACCTGCTGAGTGATTCCAGCATTTCTTGTTTTTGTTTCAGATTTCCAGCATCCGCAGTATTTTGCTTTTAATTTAATCAGTTTTCACTGCTCGATGCAGCAACAAAGCTGGAAATTTCAGCCCAGATCCTCTCAAACTGCTGCTTTGTCTCCAGGTCTGATCAGTAATTTCTCTGCTTCCTTTTCTCTCTCTCTTCCAGTTAACTTGGTGGCGATTGTGATCCTGTCCCGAGGAAAGTGCGGTCTCTCCAAATGTATCAGTGTCTACCTGGTGGGAATGGCAGTGTCTGATCTCCTGGTCGTCATCACTGAACCCATACTGTACTGGATTGTTGGAATTTATTTCCCATATTCATTCCTGAACATTACTCCTGTGTGTTCTCTCATTCTCTTTCTGCTTTCTGCATCCACAGTTGTTTCTGTCTGGCTCACAGTCACTTTCACCTTTGATCGATTTGTGGCCATTTGTTGTGAGAAGCTGAAAACAAAATATTGCAGCGAGAAAAGGGCGGCTGTGGTTGTGGGAACAGTGAGTGTGCTGGGCTGTTTAGAGTCTCTCCCCTGGTACTTTACAGCGGAACAAAAATACATTATTGATAATGTTCCCATGGGTTGTGTTTATAAACTGAGCTTCTTAACTTCCCCCATATGGGGGGCATTTGAATTGTTTAACCTCATTTTAACCCCTTGTGTCCCGGCCTTTCTGATTTTGCTGCTCAATGTTCTGACTGTCAGACGGATTTTATTCTCCAGTAAAGTCCGCAGGGGATTCCGACGCCACAGCAATGCAGAGAATCACAAGGACCCAGAGATGGAGAATCGCAGGAAATCAATTATTTTACTCTTCAGTATATCCGGCAGTTTTATCCTGTTATGGGTGACCCGGGTTGTGTTTATCATTTATAGTCGAATTACAGATATTTATTATTATTCCGCCTACACTGACCCTCTCTATATCACACAACAAACATCAAAGATGCTGCAGATTCTCAGTTCCTGCACCAACACATGTATTTACATTGTGACCCAGACTAAATTCAGACAGGAGCTGCAGAAGGGGGTGAAATACCCTCTCAATCTCATTGTTAAATTAGTGAAATCATAGAAAGAGCTGAAGGGTTTCAAACACTGGAACTAAATCCCATTCCCCCTCCTCCTCCCCCAGACCCCCAGCTCCACCTCCCACCCTCCACCCGCCTCTGTGATTATTTGACCGGCGCCATCTTTAGTCCTGGCAGCTGCCTGAGCGTGGGCAGACCATGACGTTCCAGTGGAACAGGCGACATTTGCGCATGTGCCAGTACAGCGCCACCTTGTGGTTGCTTTTGTCAACAAACGCCGCCAGTGGACAAAGCTGTAAATCGCAGTGATTGTGAGGTGGTGAGTGGGACAGTAACTGCAGTGAAGCAGGGACACCAGCAGATGGAGATGGTGAGCGGGGGCAGCAACTGCAGTGAGGCAGAGGCACCAGCACACGGAGATGGTGAGAGGAGGTTAGTAACTGCAGTGAGGCAGTGACACCAGTAGATGGAGAAGGTGAGTGGGCCAGTAACTGCAGTGAGGCAGGAGTACCAGCAGATGTCGATGGTGAGAGAGGGACATTAACTGCAATGAGACAGGCACACCAGGAGATGGAGATAGTGAGGAAGGGACAGTAACTGAAGTGACACAGGGACACCAGCAGATGGAGATGGTGAGAGGGGCAGTAACTGCAGTGAGACAGGGACACCAGCAGATGGAGATGGTGAGAGAGGGACATTAACTGCAGTGACACAGGGATACCAGCAGATGGCGATGTTGAGAGGGGGACAGTAGCTGCAGTAAGACAGGGATACCAGCAGATGGAGATGGTGAGAGGAGGACAGTAACTGCAGTAAGACAGGGATACCAGCAGATGGAGATTGTGAGAGGAGGACAGCAGCTGCAGTAAGACAGGGACATCAGCAGATGGAGAAGGTGAGAGAGGAACATTAACTGATCGGTTGAGGTTGATAGGTAAATTGGCCATTATAAATTGTCATTAGTATCGGTGGTTGGGGAATATAGGGACAGGTGGGGATGTTTGGTAGGAATATGGGATTAGTGTAGGATTAGTATAAATGGGTGGTTGATGTTCGGCACAGACTCGTTGGGCCGAAGGGCCTGTTTCAGTGCTGCATCTCAAATCTATTCTAATCCAATCTAACTGCAGTGAGGCAGGGACACCAGCAGATGGAGATGGTGAGAGGGGGACATTACCTGCAGTGAGAGAGGGACACCAGCAGATGGAGATGGTGAGAGAGGGACATTAACTGCAGTGAGACAGGAACACCAGCAGATGGAGATGCTGAGCCATTACTGATGGGAGATTCCCTTGCTGAGTTTGAAAGTTTCCACAAGTCTGAAGAATTTACTTTATTGTAAACTTGAGATGCTGAATAAAATAATTTCAATGCAACTTTTGTAAAATGGCTATTTTTCTACTGTGTGAACACTTGTAACATGAAACTCGTTCCTGTTTGGAAAGTTATATTGAGTGATTAAAGGTAATGTATAAATAAAACAACTGGATCAAATAAAACTCAAACAGTCATTTATAAATAAAAACTCTCAATATAAGTTGTGTTGAGTTCTTGATCACCTACGTTATGACATCTCTCTCTCTCACACTTCTCTTTCTATGCTGGTATCTTCTCTACTATAACTACGAGTCGTTGAAATTTTGATCCAATTGTCCTTTGAAATTTAATATTGAATCTGCTTTCAGAAACCAGCCAGACAGTGAATTCCAGACCATAATAACTCCCTGCCTATTTGTTTCACCCCTCTACTAGTGTAAACATTCTCTCCTCATATCTTCAAAATGAGGGAAAGATTTTGAATACAATGCAATTAATTTCTCCAGGACAGCAGCTGTAGAGGATCTGGAACCTCCTGGATTTGGACAAATAATGAACAAAAATCCCTCTGAATCCCCCAGGAGAGCAGAGGATAGAAACAGTCAGGAAGCAAATGGAAACAAGTGACACTTTATTACAGCAGTAAAAACTCTTTGTCAGAATGTGGAGGTCTTTATTGCTGAACTTTATATGAACTGGAGGAGAAACGTGGAAGATCTTTAACACCATTTGTGATAAATGGCCATTTCCCAGCTTTGTGAACCCTTGTAACATTAAACTGGTGAATGTTAAGAAGGTTTTATTGACTGATTACAGCTAATACATAAATACAGCAGCATCAAATACAGTGCAAAGAATCATTGACAAATATAACTGCAAATATGGGGAAGAATTATTGTGTGAAATGTCACTGGTTATAAAAGTTCTCTTGGCTGCCTCATTAACCTTCCTCTAGTTTCAGTCTTTGTCACACAGTGGAAATGAAAAACCGAATAAAAACCGCATGTTTGTACTGCAGTCAAACAGGCCTCTCCAGCAATAACACTTTGTCAGAATTTGCAAGGTAATTGCAATGAGTCATTTTCTGAACTTTCTGTTAACTGGAGGTGAATAGTGAAAGACATTTAATACAATGAGTGTTAAATCGCCATTATCCAAACCGGTCCCTCCAGGTTTTAAATTACAGCAGTTTTTCTGTTCTGTTAATGAGGTTTTTGGGGGAGGGAGAGAGAGAGAGAGAGGCAGACAGGTTTCTATCCGGTATGGTCCATTTGGGATATGTCTGGAATATCCCTCTCTCCCCCATTCGCTGTTTACACAGAGACTCACCTTGGACTGTCCCATACCTGGGAGGCAGTGTCCAGATGGAGGAAGCTGAGAGCTGGTTGGTTGAGCTGCATTTTGGGTAGACTGTCTGTTTTGAGTGACAGGTTCTGGGATATATTCGGACAACATCAGACCACATTCTTTCCTTCCATGCAGCTGGTTTCTGAAGGTGAGTTTCTGTGTCTCAATCTCTGTGCCCAGGTGAATTGGAACTGATTACAGTGTGTGTGTGAGAGAGAGTCCAGTCTGAATCCCCCACTCTCTCTGTCCCAGTCCTGACGCTTTTCTCCAAATCCCACCACAATGCCCCTCTCCAGAATCTCTTCCCCATGGATGAGCTGATGGCGGGAAGATGTTAAGAGTCCAACGATGGAAATCAGACGGTGTGGGATGGTGAGTATCACATCTTTATTGTCTGTTTCTGCTTTTCTCCCTTCTTCTGATTCAGTCTCTTTCACTAAGTCTCTCTCACTGAATCTCTCTCTCACTCAATCTCTCTCTCATTGAATCTCTATCTCACTCAATCTCTCTCTCACTCAATCTCTCTCTCACTCAATCTCTCCAACACTCAATCTCTCTCTGAATCACTCTCTCTCCCACTGAATCTCTCTCCCACTGAATCTCTCTCTCACTTAATCTCTCTCTCACTCAATCTCTCTCACTCAATCGCTCTCACTCAAATTCTCTCACTCAATCTCTCTCTCACTGAAAGTCTCTCACTCAATCTCTCTCTCACTCAATCTCTCTCTCACTCAATCTCTCTCTCACTCAAACTCTCTCACTCAAGCTCTCTCTCACTCAAACTCTCTCACTCAATCTCTCTCTCACTCAATCTCTCTCTCACTCAATCTCTTTCTCACTGAAACTCTCTCTCACTGAAACTCTCTCTCACTGAAACTCTCTCTCACTCAATCTCTCTCTCACTGAATCTCTCTCTCAATCAAACTCTCTCGCACTCAATCTCTCTCGCACTGAATCTCTCTCGCACTGAATCTTACTCGCACTCAATCTCTCTCGCACTCAATCTCTCTCGCACTCAATCTCTCTCGCACTCAATCTCTCTCTCACTCAATCTCTCTCTCACAGTCTCTCTCGCACTGAATCTCCCTCTCACTCAATCTCCCTCTCACTCACTCTCCCTCTCACAGACTCTCCCTCTCACAGACTCTCCCTCGCACTCAATCTCCCTCACACTCAATCTCTCCTCACTCAATCTCTCCTCACTCAATCTCTCCTCACTCAATCTCTCTCCCATTCAATCTCTCTCACTGAATCTCTCTCTCACTGTATCTCTCTGTCTCTCTCTCAAGCTCTCTCACACTGAATCTCTCTCTCGCACTGAATCTCTCTCTCACTCTCTCTATTTCTGAATCTCTCCCTCACATTGTATTTCTGTCTCTGTTTTTCTCTCTACCTCTCTGTTCCTCCATTTCTCTCTCTCCATCACTTTGTGTTTCTCTCTTTCTCTGGGTGATTGTGCGTCTTTCTGTCTCAATGGCTTTCACTGTCCTCTCTCTCAATCTCTCTGTGATTCTCTGTCCTCTCTCTTAATCTCTCTGTGATTCTCTGTCCTCTCTCTCAATCTCTCTGTGTTCCTCTGTCCTCTCTCTCAATCTCTCTGTGATTCTCTGTCCTCTCTCTCAATCTCTCTGTGATTCTCTGTGTCTTTCTCACTGGCTTTCTGTCTGTCACTTTGGTGCCTTCAATTTCTTTGTGTCTCTGTTATTTCCCTCCACATTTTTCCCTTCTCTTTTTCTCTCTCTTTCTTTGTATCTTTCTGTCTTCTCTATTTCTCTTTCTATCATTTCTCTCTCTCTCTCTTTCCAAATTTTTCTGTCTTTTCCTGACCCTATCCACCGCCCTCAATTTATCCACCGCCCTCAATTTATCCACCGCCCACAATTTTTATCCACCACGCAAATCTTTTTCCTGCAATTATCCCCGCCAGAAATCATTCCCCCTTGTACAGACACCCCCGATCTAAATAATCCTCATCTGCAGACAACTGTCTGATATCCCCTGTTAACTGACCCCCATCTAATACACTCATTATCAACAGACCCCCATCTAATTATCCCCTTCCCTCTGTTTCAAGACAACCCATCAAACGACCACCCGCCCAGGACAGATTCCCATCTAAATAGACCCCGGGAAAAAACACCCATTTAAATTCCCCCCGGGAACAAACTCCCATCTGAATAACACCCACCAGGAACAGACCCCCATCTAAATGCCCCCCAGGAACAAACTCCCATCTAAATACCCCCTCGGGAACAAACGACCAACTGAATACATCCCCAGAACAAACATCCATCAAAATACACCCCCAGGAACAATCTCCCATCTAAATACACCCCCGGGAACAAACTGCCATCTAAATACCCCCCAGGAACAAACGCCCATCTAAATACACCCCCATGAACAGACTACCATCTAAATACCCCCCCAGGTACAAACGCCCAACTGAATACATCGCCAGAACAAACTCCCATCTAAATACCCTCCCAGGAACAAACTCCCATCTAAATACCCTCCCAGGAACAAACTCCCATCTAAATACCCCCCCATGAACAGACTACCATCTAAATTCCCCCCAGGAACAAACGCCCAACTGAATACATC
Source organism: Heterodontus francisci (assembly GCF_036365525.1). Taxonomy (NCBI): domain Eukaryota; kingdom Metazoa; phylum Chordata; class Chondrichthyes; order Heterodontiformes; family Heterodontidae; genus Heterodontus; species Heterodontus francisci. The sequence continues at coordinate 492,976 of NW_027141039.1, forward strand.
GCCAGAACAAACTCCCATCTAAATACCCTCCCAGGAACAAACTCCCATCTAAATACCTCCCCATGAACAGACTACCATCTAAATTCCCCCCAGGAACAAACGCCCAACTGAATACATCGCCAGAACAAACTCCCATCTAAATGCACCCCCAGGAACAAACTCCCATCTAAATACCTCCCCATGAACAAACTACCATCTAAATACCCCCCCCCCCCCAGGAACAAACTCCCCACTGAATAACCCCCCAGGAACAAACTCCCATCTCAATACCCCCCTGGAACAAACTCCCATCTAAATACCTCCCCATGAACAGACTACCATCTATATACCCCCCCAGGAAAAACTCCCCTCTGAATAACCCCCCAGGAACAAACTCCCATCTCAATACCCTCCTGGAACAAACTCCCCTCTGAATAACCCCCATTAACAAACTCCCATCTCAATACCCTCCTGGAACAAACTCCCCTCTGAATACCCCCCGGGAACAGACTCCCATCTCTATACCCGCCCGCAACAGACCCCCATCTAAATACCCCCCGTTCTGTGAACAGACTCCCATCTAAATTCCCCCCCCCCCATTAACTGAACCCAATCTAATTCTCCCTCCGCTCTCCACTGTGAACTCTCCCGGTTTCTAAATACCCTCCCTGTCCTGTAAAAGCCCCCCCTCTACTAATTCCCACCCTGTATCATCACCCCCGTGAAAAGCCCCCTACCCCCCTCACCCCCCACCGTGTTATTCCCACCTCCACCACTTTCCTGGATTTGGCTCCGTCTCCCGACAATCTTTCGTTCATTTTAATTCCAGATCTGGATAAGCCACTGGAATTCCAACAACTTGCTCCCAGATCCCCGGCACCTTTAACTCCTGTCCGGCCAAAATCAGGGCCGGGCATAGAGCAAGGACCTTCAGAGGCAAAATGGCATTCTGAGCCTTTAACGCACAGGACACAGCCCTCTCTGCAGAAAGGTGTTTCACCTGCTCTCCCCATCGGCTTCAGGGAATAAAACAGAGGGAGACACACACAAACACTCACACATTGACTGGCACAGGGACGGGAAGAGGCCATTCAGCCCTTTGATCCTGTCCCACCCATGTTAGAAAATGGCTTACTTGTCCCTTCCCCCATTGAACCACAAGGAGACAGGCAGAGACAGTCTGGGAGCAGATACACAGAGAGTTAAAGAAACACTGGGCTGGACTCGGACTTGGTGCCAATGGTGCAAACCAGGGTGGAGGGGAGGAGGGTGGTTGTGTATCGGCTGTCCGTTCAGAATCTCTACCCTGTTTTTACCTCAATGGGAGCAAAACTGGGCAGAGATGGAAAGCAGGATCCCACTTCACAATCACCCTGTACAACACCAAGGCTGTGAGTTCAAATCCACCACCTGATAGAGGGACAGAAACACAGAAAACAGATCCCGGGATTAGGACAGAACAGAGAGAGAGATAAATAAATGAAAAAGGAGCTGGAGAATGAGATGCAGGGAGTCCGAAACCAGTGAGAGAAACTGAGAACAGAGGGTCAGAAATACCGAGAAGGGCAGAGAGAGAGAGAGAAATGGAGATATTGAGAAAGATCCCAGACCAAGAGAGAGACGCAGAGACAGAAAGATATGGAGGGGCAGAGATACAAAGTAAGGTGCGTTTACAGAATAGAGAGGGATGCTGCTGGATGGGGGAAATGCGGAGATAATCTTGCAGGAAAGGAGGAGCAGCGATGGAAAGATTCAGGGATTTGGAAGTGAGTGAGAGAAGAAATGGAGTGAGAGAGAGAGACAGATAAAGATGCAGAGAGTCGCAGAAAGAGAATGACAATGGAAACCTGTGAGACTCTGGAGAGAGGCAGAGATAGAAAGGATGTTGAGAGATACAGAGATAGGAATTTAAAGATGTGAAGAAACAGAGTTAGGAACAAGGAGGAAGGTGCAGGGAACAAGTTGCAGCAAGAGATGGAGAGAGGGAAATCTACGGGATTACATTGACTGTTCTGGAGCAGCGATTCCCAAACTATTCCCTTTGGAGCACCATCCAGCCCCCTCCCTTGTGGTAAAAGAAATGCACAGACCCCCGAAAACACAAAATCAAAATACTGAGGATGCTGGAAATCTGAAATAAAAACTGTTCTGGAAATACTGAGCATTTCCAGCACTTTGTTTTTCTATCAGCCCCGAAAACACAAACAGTTTTCTTTTCTGTATTTAGAAATTAATTTGACAATGACAAATATATATTTATTATTACTTTCCCTCCCTGGTTAAAGCTCTTGTCTGTGAATTCCACGTGGCCAAAAGATTCTCCCTCTGCATCATCACAGCTGCAGCTTCCGAAAAGATTCTCCTTGGGAATAAGAAATAAAATTGATTCAAACAAAGCAAAGCATTTTTGCACAGAAATAAAACACAGCGAGAGCCCAGGACTCTCTCTCAAACTCACTGACATCAAACAATCTCTCAGTGACTTACAAATACATCCCCTGACACAGAGCCAGAGACTGGGAAGTGTCGATGTGTTTACCCTGTCAATTCCTGCTGTCTCTCTCTCCCTCTCTCTCTCTATTTCTCTGTGTGTCTCTCTACATCTGTTTCTGCCTCATTGTAAAAACACACAAACACTGGAGACCCCCATCCCCTCTCCTGTAGAAGGATAGAGAGAGAAATCCACATTCCCATCCCTGAAAATCTGAATTCAAATGGTCCCCCGGTGTTTCATTTCACTGTCAAATTCAGCCCACAGCCTCAAACACCAGCAATATTCGGGAATGAGAACAAGCCTTTACAAACCTTCACATTTCACCCATTTCATTGCTGATTCACAGAAGTATTTGACACTCAATGAATCAATTTTTAAAGTGCTCATCACTGTTGCAACGTTGGAAATGCTGTCGGACATTGATGCACAGCAAGATCCCACAAGCAGCAGTGTGCTTGCAGCCGGCTACCCCTCTCTCCCCCTCTGATTCCCTCACTCTCCTGCATCCCTCTCCCTCCTGTTACTCTCATTCAGAGAGACAGATGGAGAGAGAGAGAGAAATTCACGTCACTGCCCAAAACACCAGCATTATTTGGGAATTATACCGGCTTCAAGCTCCGGACTTAAATTCCAGGCCTTCAGGAGAGCTTTACACACAATGAATTCACTTCTAAAATGCAGTCACTGTCACAGTGCAGGGAATTCTGCAGGCAAGCTGTGCACAGCAAGATCCCAGCAATGGTGACACTTCAAAATTCAGTTTACCAAGATTTTGAGTGTGGATTTCTCTCTCTCTCTGTCTTTCTCCATCTTTCTCTGCCTTCCCTCTCTCATCCACACTCTGCCTGTCTCTCTTTCTCTCTCTCTCTGATTTACCTGCCACCTCCAGCTGTTTTTCTCTCTCCCTCTTTTTCTCTCCATCTGTTTCTGTCTTAGTGTTATAATGTAAGAATTGATGCAGGGAATGTATGCACAGCAGGATCCCACAATATGATCATAGCCAGATATCCTATCACAGTCCTCTGAAAATGCTGAACTCCATCTTTAAACTTTTCACAAGCCTTTATACAGCTTCACGTTCAGCTCTTGTAATTATTGGCCCTCAGGAGCAGTTGAGAATCAATGAACTAATTTTTAAATTGGTCCTCACTGTTGCAATGCAGGAAACCTGTAGGCAATCTGTGCACAGCAAGATCCCAAAGGCAACAATATGCTAATCTGCAGATAATCTGTTTTTAGTGACATAAGTTTGGAGATCCCAGAGGGAGGGACATTCCTGCAGTTTGAAAATCTCAAACACCCCTCTCCCTGTCTTTCTCCTGCTCCCTCCCCCCTGCACCCCATCCACATCTGTTTCTTCCTCTCGCGATCTGGGATTTAATCTAGATTGAAACGTCCGCTGAAATGTTTCTGTCACCGTTTAAAATAACCACACATCACATTCGAGTCATAGAGAGATACAGCACTAAAACAGGCCCTTCGGCCCAACGCTGACCATCAACCATCCATTTATGCTAATCCTACATTCATGCCATTTTTCCCCCTCTCACATCCCCACCTTCCCTCAATTCTCCGACCACCTTCCTACACGAGGGGCAATTTTTATCATGGACAATTTACCTATCAACCCGCAAGTCTTTGGCATGTGGCAGGAAACCAGAGCATCCGGAGGAAACACACACGGAGAACTTGCAAACTCTGCACAGGCAGTACCCAGAACCCAACCTGGGTTGCTGGAGCTGTGAGGCTGCGGTACTAACCACTTAGCCGCTGCAGGAAAGTCCCTCCCTCTGCGATCCCGAAACTTACATCACTGAAAACACATAATCTGCATATTATCATATTGCTGCCTGTGGGATCTTGCTGTGCACACATTGTGGCACCTATTGATTAATGGTTAACATAGAGAAAGTGCAGGGGAGAGAAAAGCAGAGGAAGATGGAGAGAAAACAGAGAAATCCATACTACACCCTCAGGAAGCTGAATTTTAAAGTGTCCTCATTGTTGTGCAGAAAAATGCTTAAGGGTACGAGATGCACAGCAAGATCCCACAAGCTGCAATGTGATAATAGCTAGATTTCAGTCCCCAGAAAGGGTGAAATTCCCTCTTTAAACTGGGAACAAGCTGCTGATTTTGTCTCACCATTTCAAATAACGACAAATCATATTGCTGTGTGTGGCATGTTTATTTATTTATTAAAGGTTTAATTGGAGAAGGTGAGTGTGAAACCGAGACAGGGAACAGAAAGCATGGGGGGAGATAGAGACACAGGGAAAGAATGTGGAGACAGAGAGAAAGGTCAGACCTGCAGTAAAATGAATTAAAATGGGCACCGTGCATTTCATTTCACTGTCAGCTTCCTCGCATTGCCCAAAACACCAGCAAACCTCACAGACAGGGCTGGAAGGAGCAAGTGGCAAATGGGACTCCCTCCTGGGGCTGCTCCTTTAACCCCAGGCTTTCAATCTGTATAAAACACCAGGAGCCCCAATCCAACATGAAATGGTTAACCCAGGGCCCCAGAGAGGAAATTAAACCTCAGGCGAATAAACAGACACAACTCACGTGGGCCCTTTGGGTGCAGCCTGTGGACAAGGCCTCAGTCCATCCCCTCTGGAGGAAGCTCCTGTCCAAGGATTCCTCGTCCCAAACTTTCCCTCTTTTCACCTTCACGGTGCAGTTTTCAGAATGAAAATTCCTCAGGGGACAGAAAGAGAAAAAAATTGGATTAAAATACAAAGCGAGGATATTTTTAAACAAAATAGCACAGCAAGAGCCCAGGGTTTCCTCTCTCAGTTACACAGACAATCAGCAATATTCAAATACAATCAAATCACAGTTATAAACCAGATTGAGACAGAGAGAGCACACACACAGGCACACACACTGAATCAGACTGGGGAATGTGTCCACTGTCTCCAGAGAGAGTGAAAGGTGGGTTTTGTGATTGGAACTGAGATCTTCAAACACAGTTTATATCCTGAGTGAGCTGCTTGCAAACTCCACCCCTTGAGCCTCTGACATGTTGGGCTGTCTCTCAATGTCCTGCCTCGGGGGCGGGGGAGGGGGCCTGTCCATTGATATGTTAATCCCAGGACAGGACCTTCCTGACTTTTACAGTCCATTGATATGTTAATCCCAGGACAGGACCTTCCTGACTTTTACAGTCCATTGATTTGTTAATCCCAGCACAGCAATGCTTCCAGCCATCTCTTAGTTCATTTTAAACCTTTAATTCTTTCCCTGCAGTTTCAAAATATCAAACACTGATCCAACCCTCCCCCCTCAAACCCTCACACTAAACCCACAAAAAAGACAGAGGCGCAAGGGAAGAGCCAACTGTGTGACAGCCCCGACAATCACATTTCTCTGCAGCACCTGTGGAAGAGCTTGTCACTCTAGAATTGGCCTTTATAGCCACTCCAGGCGCTGCTCCACAAACCACTGACCACCTCCAGGCACTTACCCATTGTCTCTCGAGATAAGGAGGCCAAAAAAGAAACCCACAATACAGGACTGGGCAGATAATGGGGATTGTTACTGAGGTTGTGTTTGGGGATTTTTACTGACATCAGTGTGGATTTTAAAGTGTGTCTCCCCTTCCCTCACATCTAAAGTCTCTCAGCGTTGTTGTTGTGTGTTGACAGCTTTTCCAGTGTCCAGTCCCTTTCAACTTTTAATAAAATCTGTGGAACACAAATAAATGTAAAGTTTCTCCGACAAGCTGTTTTGTCCTCCCTCTTTCACTGTCTTTCTCTGTCACTGCCCTATCTCTCTCTCTGTCTCTCTCAGGACTGGGCAGACACTGGGGATTGTTACTGAGGTTCTGTTGGTCATTTTTCCTGACATCAGTGTGGATTGTACAATCTGTCTGTGTGTGTGTGTGTGTGTGTGCGTGTGTCCCTTTATGTATGTGTCTGGATGTGTGTGTGTGAGAGAGAGAGAATATCAGGGTCACCTCGCTACATCTCTATCTCTCCTCTCTCTGTTTCTCCTTCTCTCTCCATCTCTCCCTCTCTCAATCCGCCTCTCTCATAGAAACATAGAAAATAGGAGCAGGAGCAGGCCATTCGGCCCTTTGGGCCTGCTCCGTCATTCAATAAAGATCATGACCGATGGTCTAATTCAGTACCCTGTTCCCACTTTCTCCCCATACCCCTTGATCCCTTTGACATTAAGAAATATATCTTTCTCCACCATGAATATATTTAATGACTTGGCCTCCACTGCCTTCTGCGGTAGAGAATTCCACAGGTTCACCACCCTCTACCCCATCCATCTCTCCCCTTTATCTCCGTCTCCACCCTCTATCTCCATATCCACCCTCTATCTCCCTCTCCCCCCTCTATCTCCCAATCCCCCTCTATCTCCATCTCCCCCTCTATCTCCCAATCCCCCTCTATCTCCCTCTCCCCACTCTCTCCCTCTCCCCCTCTCTCTCCCTCACCCCCCTCTATCTCCCTCTCCCACTCTATTTCAGACATCCCCTCGATCTCACTTTTCCCCTCTATCTCACTCTCCCCCTCTATCTCCCTCTCTCCCTCTATCTCACTCTCTCCCTCTATCTGTCTCTCCCCCTCTATCTGTCTCTCCCCCCTCTATCTGTCTCTCCCCCCTCTATCTCCCTCTCCCCCTCTATCTCCCTCTCCCCCACTATCTCAGTCTCCCCCTCTATCTGTCTCTCCCCCCACTATCTCACACACCACCACTATCTCACACAGCCCCTCTATCTCCCTCTCCCCCTCTATCTCCCTCTCCCCCTCTATCTCACTCTCCCTCTCCATCTCACTCTCCCCCTCCATCTGTCTCTCGCACTCTATCTCACTCTCTCTCTCTATCTGTCTCTCCCCCTCTATCTCCTTCTCTCCCTCTCCCGTGCTCTCTCCCTCTCCCGCTCTCTCTCCCTCTTCCCCCTCAATCTCCCTCTCCCCACTCTATCTCCCACTCCCCACTCTATCCCCCCTCTATCTCCCTCTCCCTCCCCTATCTCACTCTCCCCATCGATCTGTCTCTCGCCCTATATCTCACTCTCTCCCTCTCCCCCTCTCTCTCCCTCTCCCCCCTCTATCCCCCTCTGCCCCTCTATCCCCCTCTGCCCCTCTATCCCCCTCTGCCCCTCTATTTCCCTCTGCCCCTCTATTTCCCGCTGCCCCTCTATTTCCCTCTGCCCCTCTATCTCCCTCTCCCCCTCTATCTCCCTCTCCCCCTCTATCTCACTCTCCCCCTCTATTTGTCTGTCGCCCCCTCTATCTGTCTGTCTCTCTCTCCATCTGTCCTTCCCTCTCTGTCAATCTCTCTCTCTCTCCTTGTCTCTCTGTCTCTTTCTCTCTGTTCCTCCATCTGTCTTTCCCTATCTGTCACTGCCTCCCTCCTTCTCTCTGTCTCTCCGTCTTTCTCCCTCTCTCTCTGTCTCTGCCTCTCTCTCTGTCTCTCTCTCTGTCCCTCCATCTGTCTTACCCTCCCTGTCACTACCTCTCTCTCCTTCTATCTCTGTCTCTCTCTGTCCCTCCATCTGTCTCTCCCCCCACCGTCACACCATCTCTCTCCTTCTGTCTCTGTCTCTCTCTCTCTATCGCTCCATCAGTCTTTACCTCCCTGCCACTCCATCTCTCTCCCTGTCTCTCTCTCTCTGTCCCTCCATCTGTCTTTCCCTTCCTGACACTCCCTCTCACTACTTCTATCTATGTCTCTGCCACTCTCTCTGTCTTTCTCTCTTGTCGCTCCGTTTGTCTTTCCCTGTCTGTCTCTCCATCTCTCTCCTTCTCTCTCTCCTTCTCTCTCTCGCTGCCTCTCCCTCTGTCTCTCTCTGTCCCTCCATCTGTCTTTCTCTCTCTGTCTCTCCCTCTCTCTCCTCTCTCTGTCACTGTCTCTCTCTGTCCCTCCATCTGTTTTTCTCTCTCTGTCTCTCCCTCTCCAACCTTCTATCTCTGTCTCTCTCTGTCTTTCCATCTATATTTCCCTCCCTGTCACTCCCTCCCTCTCCTTCCATCTCTGCCTCTCTCTCTCTCTCTGTCTCTCTCTCCAACTGCCTTTCCCTCTCTGTCTCTCCCACTCTCTCCTTCTTTCTCTCTCTGCCTCTCTCTCTGTCCCTCCATCTGTCTTTCCCTCTCTGTCACTCCCTCTCTCTCCTTCTATCTCTGTCTTTCTCTGTCCCTCCATCTGTCTTTCCTTCTCTGTCTCTCCCTCTCTCTATCTCTGTCTCTCTCTCTGTCTCTCGATCTGTCTTTCCCTCCCTGTCACTACCTCTCTCTCCTTTCCTCTCTGTCTCTCTCTCTGTCCCTCTATCTGTCCTTCCCTCTCTGACACTCCCTCTCTCTCCTTCTATCTCTGTCTCTCTCTCCGTCCCTCCATCTGTCTTTCCCTGTCTGTTTCTCCCTTTCTCTCCTTCCATCTCTGCCTCTCTCTCTCTCTGTCCCTCCATCTGTCTTTCCCTCTCTGTCTCTCACTCTCTCGCCTTCTCTCTCTGTCTCTCCCTCTCTTTCCTTCTCTCTCTGTCTCTCTCTCTCTCTCTCTGTCTCGCCATCTATCTTCCCCACCCACTGTCACTCCCTCTCTCTCCTTCTAGCTCCATCTCTGCCTTTCTCTCTGTCTCTCTCTCTGTCCCACCATCTGTCTTTCCCTGCCCTGTCACTCCCTCTCTCTCCTTCTATCTCTGTCTATCTCTCTCTCTATCCCTCCATCTGTCCTTCCCTCCCTGTCACTCCATCTCTCTCCTTCTCTCTCTGTCTCTCACTTTGTCCCTCCATCTGTATTTCCCTTCCTGACACTCCCTCTCTCTCCTTCTCTCTCTGTCTCTCTCTCTCTTTCCCTCCATCTGTCCTTACCTCCCTGTCACTCCGTCTCTCTCCTTCTCTCTCTGTCTCTCACTTTGTACCTCCATCTGTCTTTCCCTTCCTGACACTCCCTCTCTCTCCTTCTCTCTCAGGTCTCTCTCTCTCTATCCCTCCATCTGTCCTTCCCTCCCTGTCACTCCGTCTCTCTCTTTCTCTCTCTGTCTCTCACTTTGTCCCTCCATCTGTCTTTCCCTTCCTGACACTCCCTCTCACTACTTCTATCTCTGTCTCTGCCACTCTCACTGTCTCTCTCTCTTGTCCCTCCATCAGTCTTTCCCTCTCTGTCTCTCCATCTCTCTCCTTCTCTCTCTGTCTCTCTCTCTGTCCTTCCATCTGACTTTCCCTCCCTGTCACTCCCTCTCTCTCCTTCTATCTCTGTCTTTCTCTCTGTCTCTCCATCTGTCTTTCTTTCCCTATCACTCATTCTCTCTCCTTCCATCTCTGTCTCCATCTCTGTCTCTCGATCTGTCTTTCCCTCCTTGTCACTACCTCTCTCTCCTTTCCTCTCTGTCTCTCTCTCTATCCCTCCATCTGTCCTTCCCTCCGTCACTCCATCTCTCTCCTTCTCTCTCTGTCTCTCACTCTATCCATCCATCTGTCTTTCCCTCCCTGTCGCTCCCTCTCTCTCATTCTCTTTCTGTCTCTCTCTCTGTCCCTCTATCTGTCTTTCCCTCTCTGACACTCCCTCTCTCACCTTCTATCTCTTTATCTCTCTCCGTCCCTCCATCTGTCTTTCCCTCTCTGTCTCTCCCTGTCTCTCCTTCTATCTCTGTCTCTCTCTCTGTCTCTCCAGCTGTCTTTTTCTCTCTCTGTCTCTGTCTCTCTCTCTGTCCCTCCGTCTGTCCATCAGGCTCCTCAATGCCACTCTCGGTCAAACCCTGCCTTGATGATAAGGTCAGTCTCTCTTCCCAGTAGCAGACAGGAGTGAATCGTTCCCTTTGACCCGTTGTGCACTGAACAAGCTGTGCTTCTTCACAGCCTGATACAGGACTGTACACGGCCGATTAATGTAGCCCATCAAACACTCCCAGAGCAGCTTCAGCACTGCTTCGGAACAGAGTACAGTTCCTTCAACATTCTCTCTCTGTCTCTCCCTCCTGCGATCTCTGACACTGGGAAAGAGACAGAGGGTTAGTTCTGAAGGCAGAGAGAGGGTTGTGGAGAGGGACAAAGTTGGAGAGAGAGAGATTGTTGAGGTGGATGAAAAGGATAATGTAAGATATTTTAATTTGATGTAATCGTTCACTGCTGTGTGCACAAACATATAAGAGACAGATATGGAGAGAAATAAACATCGGGAGAGGGGGAAATGTCGATGATGTTGGGGCCCAGGCAGATACTTTTGATGATCCAAAAGAAATAGCCTCCATTTTAAACATCCAGTAAGCTATTCCACTGTGGGAGCCATCACACCCTCATGATATTGTTTGTGGAAATTTCATGCTGGATTATTGGTTAATTTTTAAACCTGTGATTGATAGATTCTTGTTAAGCAAAGATAGTAAGAGATAAGGGGCAAAGGCAGGATATATGGTGTAAGATAGATCACAGATCAGCCATGATCTCATTGAATGCAGGAACAGAGTTGTGGAGTTAAATTGCATCCTCCTCTTCCAATATCCCCTGTTAAGTATCTTTCTTTCTCTGTCAGTCACCCTGTCAGTCCATGTCTCTCTGTCTAAACTAAATGGTACAATGTTAAAATGGGTGAAGGAACAGAGAATCCTTCCCTATCCAGGAGCTGACAGTCTCTCTCTCTCTCTCTCTCTACCCCCTCTCTCACTCCCCCCTTTTTACTCTCTCTCTCTTTCTCTTTCAATCCTGATCCTGACTTTTCTCGGAATCCTTCTGGGTTGAATAGTACCCTGGAATTTTTCAGTCTCACTGTTGCAAAGAACTAGTCACATTTCTGTGGTATTTTCGATATCTTAATGATTCAATTTGGAGCTTGGATTGTGTCAGGTAAATGTGGTTTCTCATTCAGACATTTCTGCATTGTGGAACTGTCAGTTATCTGTGCAGGGACAGGATATCGGGGTGTCTGAATGGAGTTGAAGATTTTGGTTGCTTGAATAGGGTGTGAATTAGATTGTGGATTGTGTCCCTGAAGGTATTTAAGCCGATGTCCTGAGAGAATGAAGTGGTTTACCAATGTCTGAATAACATCAAAGTCTTCAGACACATGAAAGAACAAGATTGGAGACAATACCACAAAAGCTGAGACAGTCAGGTCACAACAGGAGGAAGGTGAATGTCTTTTACAGTTTGTAATCTGAAAGCCTGAGCTAATGACTGAAAAAGTCCGAGTTCAAATCCCACATTGGGCTCTTGTGAATTTGAATTTCTCTGAAAATAAAAAATGACTCTGGATTAATAAATCCTCCAAGATGAAATAATTCAATCTCACTGCTCTGACACTGATTTACCTTCAAGTAGCGTTTTCCAGTCCACCTTTTCTAAATCGCCTTCCACCGGCCCAGCTTCATTCCCTAATGCTAAGTGTCAAACTGACCCATCTCTTGTTGACCTTGCTACGTACTGGCCTAACAAACTTCCCCTGAATGTATATTTAGAATTCTGTATCCTTGATACCTTTTACACTAGTCTCAGATATCAATGCACTAGTTAGGTCTGCACTAGACCCTGTCTCTGTTTATATTACACATGGACCTGTCTCTGCTATAAAAATGGTTTAAAAAGTGGAGCGCAAACCCTCCAATTTATACACTAGATCTGAAGAAATAGGAGCAGGAGTAGGCCATTCAGCCTCTTGAGCCTGTTCTGTCAGTCAATATGATCATGATTGATCTGATAGTGACTTTAACTCCATTTTCCTGCCTGCCCCCCATAACCCTTGACTCCCTTGTAAATTCATTGACCCAACCTCCACTGCTCTCTGGGGAAGAGAATTCCAAAGCCTAACCAACTTCTGGGAGATAGAAGTCTTCCTTAGCTCAGTCTTAAATGGCAGACCCTTTATTTTTAAACGGTGCCCCCTAGTTCAAGACTCCTCCACAAGGGAAACATCCTCCCAACATCCGCCCTGACAAGTCCCCTCAGAATCTTGTATGTTTCAATAAGATCAACTCTCATTCTTCTAAACTCCAATGAGTATAGGCCCAACCTGTTCAACTATTCCTCATAAGATAACCCCTTCATCCCAGGAATCAGCCCAGTGAACCTTCTCTGAACTGATTCCAATGCATCCAGGCCTGACCATTTATTCACTTTCAAAGATGCTAAACACCTTAATATTTCCCTCGCACCCTGTTTATCCCATCCAATATTTCACACTCCTCCTCTTTAACTACAATGTCTGCATAGTTCCCCCTCTTTTATAAAGACGGATACAAAGTATTCATTAAGAACCATGCCCACATCTCCCACCTCCATACACACATTCCCTTTTTGGTCCCTAATACTCTATCCTTAGTTATCCTCTTGCTCTTCATGTATTTATAAAACATATTTGTGCTTTCCTTGATTTTACTTGGTAATATTATTTTCCGACTATCTTTTTGCTTTCCTAATTTTCTTTTTAATTTCACCCCTGCACTTTCTTCACTCCTCTCGGCTTTCTGTGGTATTGAGCTCTCGGTATCTGACATAAGCTTCCCTTTTGTGCATCATTCTGCCTGGTTTGATTCTTGCTTTCGAAGGGGCTCTCGATTTGGGAGTCTCACCCTGTTTGTCTTTGTGGGAAAATATTTGTTCTCAACCCTCTCAGGGAGTCGAGGGTTCTGCAGAGCAGGCCTGAAAGAGGAGTTGAGTGTTGGGACAGATCAGTCATGATATTATTGAATGGCAGGGCAGGCTCGAGGTGCTGAATGGCCTACTCCTGCTCCTACGTCTTGTGTTCTTGCGTCCAGTTCAATATCTCCTTTAGTGACTTGGTGCCAAATTGTTATTATTTTTTATTCATTTATTGGATGTGTGCATTACTGGCTATGCCAGCATTTTATTGCCCATCACCAATTGCCGTTGAACCTTCTTGAACCGCTGCAGTCCATGTGGGGTAGGTACACCCACAGTGCTGTTAGGAAGTGAGATCCAGGATTTTGACCGAGTGACAGTGAAGGAATGGTGATATAGTTCCAAGTCAGGATGGTGTGAAACTGGAAGGGAAACTTGCAGGTGGTGTTCCCATACGTGTTTCCTGTTTGTTTGCTCTCTCTCCCCCTCCTTCTTTCCAGACCTCCCTGTCCTTCTGTCCCTCTGTGTTATGAGAACCTAAGAACAGAAGGAAGTGGGTGCAGGAACAGAGAGACCTGGGGATGTCTGTGCACAAATTGAAGGTGGCAGAGCTAGTTGAGAAAGGGGTTAAAAGGCGTATGGGATCCTAGGCTTTGTAAATAGAGGCTTCGAGTATAAAAGCAAGGAGGTTATGATGAAGCTTTGTAAAACACTGCTTCATCCTCATCTAGTATTGTGTCCAATTCTGGACACCGTACTTTAGGAAGGATGGGGAGGCATTAGAGAGGATGCAGAAAAGATTCACGAGCAAGGTTCCAGGATGAGGGACTTCAGTTGCGTGGATGGATTGGAGAAGCTGGGGTTTTTCTCTGTGTCTTTCTCTGTCTTCCTCTCTCTATCTCTCCCTCCTGCTATCTCTGACACGAGGAGAGAGACAGAGGGAGAGAGGGTTAGTTATGAAGCCAGGAGAAAAAGAAAAACACATTCAGCAACCATTTCAGTAGGAGAAAAGCCAATAACAATCACAAGCTGATGGAGGGACGGGAAATAATTTACGAAGGGACAGAGTATCTGATCACACCCGGAATGGTGTAATGGATGCCAACAAAGCCCCATTTCAGCCTGCAATATGAAAAGGAGGGATAGAGAGCTGAGAGGGAATGAGTTTATTTTGACTGAGTTAATGAGGGAGCAATGGCGTCCTGCGCCTCCCACAATGCCCCGCGAGTGGGAACGGCCCCTTTCTGCGGTACAGGCCGCGCTGCACTCTGGGAGGATGCTCCGCACATGCGCATCTCCACTAGAGCGTTAACCGCCGCTTTTTTATATTGTCCCCCGGCTCAGACATTCAACTTTCCTCCATTGAGATCGACAGCTGAAGCCACTTCTCCTTTTCCTTTCAGCTGCTGTTTGCGGAAATAAGCGGGCCGGCGGGTGACGCCACGCAAACATGGCGGCTGATGACACCTCCCTCCCGCCCGGGCGTCAGTGAGGTCTCATTGGCTGCTTCGCCCCACGTGTCTGGAGGTCAAGGGGTCAAAAGCTGCCTCTGGCCTCCGCGCAGCCGCGGTTTAGGCGACTTGGAACCCCGCACCTGGGCTGGGGGAGGGGATGTCAGCACCAGACTCTTAAAGGGACCCTGCACCACCAGAACTGTCCCAAACTCTTGAAGGGACCCAACATAGACAGAAAGAGCAAGAGAGTTGGAGAGCAAGTAATAGAGAGGGAAATAGAAAAGAGAGAGTGATGGAGAGAGAGAGAGGAAGAACTGAGCTTGAAAGAATCATAGAGAGATGGAGAGACTGAGAGAAAATAGGTGAGAGTGAGAGAGTGAGAGAGCAAATGGTGAGAAATGGAGGGAGAATCTCCTCAATTGGACAGAGATGGAGAGAGAGTGATAGAGAGATGTGAAAAGAGATCAAAGAGAAAGGAAGGTGGAGAGTGAGGGAGAGGTAAAGTTTGAAAGTGAGGAAACAGATAAATGGAAAGATAAAGGTGAGGAGAGAGTAACAGAGCAGAAGAGAGAGAGAGAGAGAGATGGAGAGAGAGAGTGGGAAGGAAAATGAGAAATTAGAGGAAAAGAGCAGACACAGGGTGTACAGAAAGTGTGAAACATGAATGAGAGATAGAGTGTCCGTCAGAGAGAGAGGGAAAGTCCGGGATATATGTGGGCAGAGAGAGAGGCAGATAGTGTGTGTGTGTGAGAGAGAGAGAGACATCAGCACACGTTCACAGTAAAGAAAGTCTCGCCATGTCAAACAGTCATTTCATTGGGTGCACAACCAGACAAAAGTAACTTTATCCCCGGGAGAATGAGTGGAGTCAGACATATAAAAACAGATTGCAGGTTAATGCCCAGATAAGCTTGATTAAAGATTAAAAGTTGCAGAGAGAAATCACCCAGTAATCCTAGTTGCAACACATTGGACTCAATACAATGGTCCAAAAATATTATCACTGCTAATCAAACAATTTCATCAGCTCAACAGCAAACACTGAAATGATCCATAAACTGCAGTGTTCAATGATTCAAGGAAGATTACAGAGCATGAGAGAGAACATAAAGACAGACAGAGAGTATTTGTTTAGCTTCTCTGCCATTGTCCTATGATGAGAGGCTGAGTAAATAGGACCTGTATTCTCTGCAGTTTAGAAGAATGAGAGGTGATCTCATTGAAACATATCAGATTCTAAAGGGACTGGATAGGGTGGACACTGAGAGATTATTTCCACTGGTCGGGAAATGAAAGTCTCCCTTATCCCTTCCTAACCATCTTATCCACCTGTCCTGTCAGCCTCAGGAATCAGTGAACATTCACTCCAAGGTCCCGCTGCTCACAGACACAGAGATAATGTTGGAGACAGTCATGTTGTTAGGTTAGATCAAAAGTGCAAATGACAAATGTTATCATAGTTTGATGTAATCCTGTGTACACAGAGGTACAAGAAATAGGTGTAGAGTGTGAAACACCAGGAGAGAGGGAGGAATATAGATGGAGAGAGGGTAACAGTGAGAAAGGGAGAGATATGCATGGAGAGAGAAGTGGAGAGCTACTCTTACTGGTAATCTCTCTCCATCTCCGTCTTCCCCTCTCTCTTACTGACTCAATCAATCACTAGTTTCCCTCTCTGCTACTCTCTCCTTGTTTATTTCTCTCTCTGTACCCTCTTAATCTCAATCTCTCACTGTGTCATACCTTCCAGGATGCTGCACACAGCTTTGCGGGAATGCTGACCGACACTCTCCATCCTAATCTTGTCCTCTTTCTCTCTGGTAATCTCTTCCCATTGCTATCCTTCCCTCTCCCTGTTCTTCCCTCTCTATATCTATCCCTGTCTTTCTCACTGTTACTCTCTCCATCTGGATGGAGGATGAGAAAGCGAGGCATATATAGAGGCAGCTTTACTCTGTATCTAACCCCACACTGTACCTTCCCTGGGAGTGTTTTCTAGAACAGAGAAGACAGAGCTTTACTCAATAGCTAACTAATAGCTTGGCAGCATTTGATGGGACAGTGTAGACGGAGCTTTACTCTATATCCCCGGAATTTAGAAGGGTAAGGGGTGATCTGATCAAAGTTTAAAGTGGTGGATGGGGTACCAATCAGGTGGACTGCTTTGTCCTGGATGGTGTCGAGCCTCTGGAGTGTTGTAGATGTTACACTCATCCAGGCAAGTGGAGAGATACCATCACACACCTGACTTGTGTCTTGTAGGTGGTTGAAAGGCTTTGGGGAGTCAGGGGGTGAGTCACTTGTAGCCACAGTACTGATGTGATTACTTCAGCTCAGTTCCTGGTCAATGTCTCCCGAGGATGTTGATGCTGGGGGATTCAGCGATGGGATAATGCTTTGAATGCCATGGGGAGGTGGTTGGATTCTGTCTTGTTGCAGATAGTCATTGCCTGTCTGTGTGTTTTTCTGTGCTCTGGGAACAATTTCCTCATGGGGAGGTCATAATGCTGCGTCACAATTGATTAGTTCAAGAAAGGAATGCTGATGGAATGAATGGGACAGGGACAGAGTGGATACAACATTGGCTAAGGGACAGGACACAGAGAGTAGTGGTGAATGGTTGCTTCAGACCGGATGGCGGTATATTTGACTGACATAATCTTATACATTTCTATTCAATATCCCCTCTCTCTCCTTTGTTCTCAGGAGATCAAACCCAGCTTTTCCAACCTAACCATGTAGCTAAATTCCCCATCTCTGAAACCATTCTGGTAAATCTCTGCACCCTCTCAAGGAGCCTCACATTCTTCCCAAAGTGTGGTGACCAGAACTGGACACAGTTCTCCAGTTGGGGCTGAAATAGAGCTTTATAAATGTTCAGCATAACCTCCCTGCTTTTGTACTGACTGTATACAGTGTACATTGTGGTACAGTGGTATTCCCCAGGGGTTTGGATTAGGACCACTGATCTTTTTGATATATATTAATGACTTGGACTTGGGTTTACAGGGCATAACTTCAACATTACACCATCTGCAATGTAATAAACTGAGAAGGGAATAGTAGTAGTAAATCTCTGTCTTCTCTGTTTTATAAAACACTGTCAGGGCAGGTACAGTGTGGGGTTCAGGAGGATAGAGGCAGTCTGGTGAAATGGTCAGACACATGGCAGGTTAACTTCAATGCTGAGAAATGTAAAATGATGCATATAGGAAGGAAGGCTGAGGAGAAGCGATATAAACTAAATTGTACAATGTTAAAATGGGTGCTGGGACATAGAGATCTGGAATCTGGAGAGATCTGCGTCAGTTTTTATATCTGAAAGATTCAATTTGGGGCTTCGAGTCTTGTCAGTTGAATTTAGCTTCATCCTGAAAAGTGTCAGCAAACATGTTGGGAAATATGTCAAAAGCTGTTTCCACTCAGACATTCCTGCATTGTGGAAGTGTGAGCTATCTTTGCAGAGACAGGAACTAGAGTTGTTTGAATGGACCTGCAGGTTTTAGTTGATGCATAAGGTGAGAATTTGAATTGTGTCCCTTCCAGATACACAGAATTGAAGGTATTTGCAGAACACCACATGAAGTCGTTTACCAATGTCTGACAAACTTCAAAGACTTCAGACTCATGGAAGAAGAGGAGAAGGGAACAATATACAAAACCTCAGTCAGTCAGACAACAGCAGTAGGAAAATTAATCTCTTTTTATGGGTTTTAATTTGAAGGTCTGAGTTGATGATAGAAAAAGCAGGATTTCAAATCCCACACAGGGTTGTTGTGAATTTGAATTCTATTTTTTCTACAAGAAAACATAACTCTGGAGTTAAAAAGCCTCTAGGTTGGAATGATTCACTCCTGTCTACTAGTGCAAAGCCCGTGTGTGTCTCAGTTTTGCTGTATTTATTAACGATTTAAGATGATGAGGTACAATGCAACATAACCAAGTTTACCAATGACACAAAAATAGGCAGCATTGTAAGCAGTGTAGCTGGAAGCATCAAATTACAAAGAGATATTAATATCTGAAATAAATGGGCAAAACTGTGGTAGTTAGATTTCAATGTCAGAAAATAAAGACTAGAACAGAGTACTTTATAAATGGTGTAAAGCTAGAAACACTGGAGGTTCAAAGAGACTTTGGGGGGGTCCATGTCCATTTGAGTGCAGTGTAGATTTACCAGAATGAAACCTGGACTCCAAGGGTTAAATTACGAGGTGATATTACACAAACTGGGGATTTATTGCCTGGAATTTAGGAGGATCATGGTGATTTGTTCAAATATGTTGAGATATTAAGGGGAACTGATGGGGTAGTTTGGGAGAAACTATTTCAGCAGCTTGGGAACAAAGGAACAGGAGTAGGCCATTCAGCCCATCGAGCCTGCTCCGCCAATCAATACGATCATGGCTGATCATCCACTTCAATGCCTTTTTCCCAGACTGAGTTTCCACAGCCCACTGGGGTAGAGAATTCCAAAGATTCACAACCCTCTGAGCAAAGACATTTCTCCCCATCTCTGACCTAAGTGGCTTCCCCTTTATCTTGAAATTGTGTCCCCTGGTTCTGGAATCCCGAACCAAAGGAGACATCTCACCTGCATCTAACCTGTCTATCCCTTTAAGTATTTAGTATGTTTCAGTAAGATCACCCGGGCGGCACAGTGGCACAGTGGTTAGCACCGCAGCCTCACAGCTCCAGGGACCCGGGTTCGGTTCCGGGTACTGCCTATGTGGAGTTTGCAAGTTCTCCCTGTGTCTGCGTGGGTTTTCTTTGGGTGCTCCGGTTTCCTCCCACATGCCAAAGACTTGCTGGTTGACAGGTAAATTGGGCATTATAAATTGTCACTAGTACAGGTAGTTGGTCGGGAAATATAGGGACAGGTGAGGATATTTGGTAGGAATATGGGATTAGTGTAGGATTAGTATAAATGGGTGTTTGATGTTCGGCACAGGGCCTGTTTCAGTGCTGTCTCTCTAATCTAATCACCTCTCATTCTTCTAAACTCCAATGAGTTTAGGTCCAACATGTTCAACCATTCCTCAGAAGACAACCCCTTCATTTCAGGGATCAGCCGAGTGAACCTTCTTTGAACTGGTTCCAATGCATCCAGGCCTGACCATTTATCCACTTTGAAAGTTGCCAAACACCTTAATATTTCCCTCTCACTCTGTTTATCCCATCCAATAATTCACACTCCTCCTCTTTAACTACAATGTCTGCATTGTCACCCTCTTTGATAAAGATGGAGACAAAGTATTCATTATGAACCATGCCCACATCTCCCACCTCCACACACACATTCCCTTTTTGGTCCCTAATACTCTATCCTTAATTATCCTCTTGCTCTTCATTTATTTATAAAACATCTTTGTGATTTTTTTGATGTAATGGTAATATTATTTTCAGGCCATTTCTTTGCTTTCCTAATTTGATTTTTAATTTCACCCTTGTACTTTCTACACTCATCTCGGCCTCTGTGGTATTGAGCTCTCGGTATCCGAGATAAGCTTCACTCTTGTGCCTTATCGTACCCGGTTTGATCCTTGACATCCAAGGGGCTCTAGATTTCGGAGTACCACCCTGTTTGTCTTTGTGTGAACTTATTTGATATCAACCCTCAGTAACTCTCACTGCTCTGACACTGATTGACCTTCAAGTAGCTGTTTCCAGTCCACTTTGCTAAAATCCCCCATCTCTGGATCCACCATCCCCTCTGCTCCCTCCAATGGACTCTCACATCCTTCTGAAAGTGTGGTCACCAGAATTGGCTGCAATATTCTGGTCGTGACCTAACCAGAGGTTTAGAAACATTCAGCATAACTTTCATGCTTTTGTACTCAAAATCTCTATTTATGAAGCCCAAGATCCTATATGTTTTGCTGACTACTTTCTCAATATGTCCTGCCACCTTCAAAGATGTATGTACATGTATCCCCAGGTCTCTCTGTCCCTGCACACTCCCTAGAACTGGGCCATTAAGTCTATATTCCCTCTCCTTATCCCTTCTGCCCATCTCACATTTCCCTGTATTAAATTCCTTCTGCCACTTGTCTGCCCATCCCACTCACCTATCTATGTCCTGTTGTAGTCGATTGATGTCATCAACACTGTTTGCATCTCCTCCAAGTTCGTTAACGGCAAATATTAAAATTTTACAAGAAGCACTGACTTTTGGGGAACACTGCTGTCTACCATCTTCCAGTCTGAAATACAACAATTTACCACAACTCGCTGTTTTCTGTCCTTTCACCAATTTTTGATCCAAGCTGACATTGGCCCTCCTATCCCATGAGCCTCAGTTTTGTTAACCAGAATTTTATGTGCTACTTTGTCAAATGCTTTCTTCAAATCCATATAAAATCCATTGCATTCCCTTCATCAACCTTCTCTGTTACTTCATCAAATTCTTGCTGGCTTTCCCTAAATAACTCAAACCTCTCCAAGTGCCTGTTGATTTTTTTCCCTTTCAATGATTTCTCCAATTGTCCTTTTGAAAGCTACTATTGAATCTGTCTCCACCACTATCAGACATTGCATTTCAAATCTGAAGCACTTGTGTGGAAAAAAATCCTTTTCCTCATGTCGCCAATGTTTGTTTTTGCCGATCACCTTCAATCTGTGCTCTCTGGTTATCAATCCTTCAGCCATTGGAAACACTTCCTCTTTATTTCCTCCATCTAAAGCTTTCATGATTTTATACACATCGATCAAATCTCCTTTTAATCTTCTCTGCTCTAAGGAGAACAAGCCCAGTTTCTCCAGTCTATCAGTGTAACTGGAATAATCTCAGCCAGGAACCGTTCTAGTAAATCTCTTCTGTACATTCACCAAAGCCTCCATGTCTTTCCTGAAGTGTGGTTCCAGAATTGGACACAATACTGCAGCTGAGGACAAACAATTATTTTATAAATGTTTAGCATCACTTCCTGACTTTTACACTCTATACCTGTTTATAAAGCTCAGCATCCCATCGGCTTTATTAACCCATCAACAAAGGGGGAAAGTGTACCAGAACAATTGATCAGTTCCCTGAGACATGAATCCGTGAGTCGTTCCAAGGCTGCCGGGACGGTTTGGAGAGAACCCCAAACTGGTCATTTTTTGAAGCAGAAAACCATCAATGCATTGGCAGGGATATTAATAAAGCCCTTCGGAAGACAGGAGGAGGCCATTCGTCCCCTCGAGACTGTCCTGCCCATTCATTCAGGTCATGGCTGATTTGCTCCTTATCCACATAGAGCTGTCTTGGCTCCGAAAACATTAATACCCTTTCCGAACAAATCTCTACCGACAATCAGGAATTAATGTCACTGCCTGTGAATACTGGGGAACTCCTTCCCTAAACCTCTCCGTCTCTCTATCTCTCATTCCAGCTTAAAGACGTTCCTTAAAACTAACCTCTTTGACCAAACATTTGGTCATCACACTTAATCTCAACTTCTGTGGGTTTGGTGTCAGATTTTGTTTTATAATGCACCCTGTGCAATGTCTTTGGGACTTTTTATTCCTCCCCTTTCCTTCACTCCGTCTCTCTCTCTCTCTCTCCCCCTTCGCCCCCCATCTCTCCCTCTCGCTCTCTCTTCATCACCCCACCCCCCTCTCTCTTTTTCTCACCCTCACCCCCGTCTCTCCCTCTTTCTCCCTCTTTGTCCCCCCCAACCCCCTCTCTCTCTCTTTCTCCCCCTCACCCTCTCTTTCCCTCTCTCTCTCTATATACCCCCAGCCCCTCTCTCTCTCTCTCTCTCTTTCTTCCCCTCACCCCCTGTCTCTCTCTCTATCTCTTTGAAAAATTCAGCGATGGGATAATGCTTTGAATGCCAAGGGGAGGTGGTTGGATTCTCTCTTGTTGCAGATGGTCATTGCCTGGCACTTGTGTGACGTGAATGTTACTTGCCACTGGTCGGCCCAAACCTGAATGTTATCCAGGTCTTGGTGCATGTGGCTCTGGATTGCTTCATTATCTGAGGCAAAATACTGTGGATGCTGGAAATCTGGAAAGCATCAAGCTGACTCACTAACTCTGTTTCTCTCTCCACAGATGCTGCTTGACCTGTTCAGTATTTAAAGCACTTTCTGCTGGGATCTAAGCTGAAGATGGCTGGGCTGAGGACACTACCCTGATGCACTCCTGCAGTGAAGCCCTGGGACTGAGATGATTGACTTCCAACAACCAAAACCATCTTCCTTTGTGCTCGGTATGATTCCAACCAGTGGAGAGATTTCCCCCGATTCCCACTGACTTCAGTTTTACTCGGGCTCCTCGATGTCACACTCGGTCAAACACTGCCTTGATGTTAAGGTCAGTCTCTCTTCCCAGTAGCAGACAGGAGTGAATTGTTCCCTTTGACCCATTGTACACTGAACAAGCTGTGCTTCTTCACAGCCTGATACAGGACTGTACACGGCCCATTAATGTAGCCCATCAAACACTCCCAGAGCAGGTTCAGCTCAGCGAAGGAACAGAGTACAGTTCCTTCAACATTCTCTCTCTGTCTCTCCCTCTTGCTATCTCTGACATTTGGAGAGAGACAGAGGGAGAGAGGGTTAGATATGAAGGCAGAGAGAGTGCTGTCGAGAGGGACAAATTTGGAGAGAGAGAGGTTGTTGAGGTGGATGAAAAGGATAATGTAAGATATATTAATTTGATGTAATCCTTCACTGCTGTGGACATAAACATATTAGAGATAGATATGGAGAGAAAAAAACATCGGGAGAGGGGGAAATGTAGATGAAGTTGGGGCCCAGGCGGATACTTTTGATGATCCAGAAGGAATAGCCTCCATTTTAAACATCCAGCAAGCTATTCCACTGTGGGAGCCATCACACCCAAACAGACATAGACACACACACACACACACACACACACACACACAGAAATACCCACACAATGAGATTGGTTGTACAAATTTCATGCTGGTTTATTGGTTAATTTTTAAATCTGTGATTGATAGATTCTTGTTAACCAAAGGTATTAAGAGATATGGGGCAAAGACAGGATACATGGTGCAATTTACATCACAGATCAGCCAAGATCTCATTTGATGCCGGAACAGGATTGTGTGGTTGAATTGCATCCTCCTCTTCCAATATCCCCTGTGAAGTATCCTTCTATCTCTTTTAGTCACCCTGTCAGTCCATGTCTCTCTGTTTCTCTTTTTCTGTCTCTCTCTCTCTCTCTCTATCGGACAGTGTCTAGTGAGATTCACTCTGTATCCACCCCATGATGTTCCTGCCCTGGGAGTGTGTGATGGGGCAGTGTAGAGGGAAATTTACTCTGTGTCAAACCCAACCTTGTGCTTGGCTTGGGAATGTTTAATGGGACAGTGTAGCTGGAGATTTACTGTGTATCCCTGGAATTTTGAAGGCTCAGGTGTGATTTGATGATTGTTTTCAAGATAATAAGGGAAACTGATAGGGTAGACAGAGAGTAACAATTCCCACTGGCTGCAGTGTCTAGAACATGGGGGCATAGTCTAAAAATATAAACCTCGTCTAAAAACCTTTCAGGAGTGAAATGAAGAAACACTTCAACACACCAGGTGTGGTATCAGTTTGGAACTCTCTTCCACAATCAGCAATTGATGCTGAGACACTTGTTAATTTTTAAATCTGAGTTTGATAGATTTTTGTGAACCAAAGATATTAAGGGGCAAAGATAGGTACATGGAGTTAGATCACACATCAGCCATGAGCTCATTGAATGACAGAACAGGGTTGAGGGACCAAATGGCCTCCTCCTCTTCCTCTGTCCTGCGACAAATATCCAGCTATCACTCTCTGTGTCTTGGTCCCTGTCTCCCTCTTTGTCTCTCTTTCTGTCTGTCTGTCTGTCTCTCTCTCACTCTCCTCTCATCTGTGGAAATCCACACACATCAATCAGCCATTTTAGGTTCATTTTCAGTGGCCATTTTATGTTACCACAACACTGGGACATTTATCGTTGTCTATCCCAAACCATCTCTCTTTGTAGTCTATTTGTGTTCTCCTCACAGCTTATTGTCCCACCTAACCTAGTATCTCTCTCCTTTGCTCCGTCTCACTCACACACTCTCCCCCATCTCACTCCCCCCCATTTCTCTCTCCCCCCATTTCTCTCTCCCCACCCCCCCTCCCCCCGCAATCTCTCTTTAAGTGTCCTGTTATCACATCCTTTATTGTAGATTCGACCATTTTCCCCATGACTGATGGTAGACGAACAGGTCTTTAGTTCCCCATTTTCTCTCTCCTTCCTTTTGTAAATAGTGGGGTTACATTTGCTACCTTCTAATCTGCCTCTCTCACTCTGCCTCTCTCACACTGCCTCTGTCCCTCGCTATCTGTCTTTCCCCCCTCTCTCTCGCTCTATCTCTCCCTCTCTCTCTTTCTCAACCTCTGTCCACGTCTCAATTTGTGCCTCCCTCACACCATCTCTCCCTCTCTCTCTGTCTCTCTCGAGCTCTCTGTCTGCCTCTCTATGTCTACCTCTCTGTCTCTCCTTCTCTCTCTCTGCCTCTCTCTCTCTCTGCCTTTCTCTCTCTGACTCTCCCTCTCTATCTCTCCCTCTCTCTCTTTCACTGCCTCTTTCCACGTCTCAGTTTGTGTCTCCCCCACACCATCTCTCCCTCCCTCTCTCCCTCCCCTCTCTCTTTCTCCATCTCTCCCTCCCTCTCTCCCTCCCCCTCTCTCTCTCTTTCTCCCTCTCTCCCTCCCTCTCTGTCTCTGTCTCAGAGTTACAGCTCAGATCATTAACCTCTTTATCTATGTGTTATGAACACGGGACTTTGTCTCTCTCCCATTTTCTAGGATGTTGCCAGGACTGGAGAATTGTAGCTATGAGGATAGGCAGGGGTTGTTGTCCTTGGAACAGAGAAGGTTGAGGGGAGATCTGATTGAAATGTACAAAATTTTGAGGGTCCTGGATAGAGTGGAGGTGAAGGGCAGAGAACCATAGCAGAAAGGTCAGTGATGAGGGGGCATAGATTTAAAGTGATTGGTAGAAAAATTAGAGGGGAGTTGAGGAAAATCTTTTTCACCCAGAGGGTCGCAATGGTCTGGAACTCACTGCCTGAAAGGGTAGTTGAGGCAGAGACCCTCAACTCATTCAGAAGGAGTCTGGATAGGCACCTCAAGTGCGGTAAGCTGCAGAGCTCGGACCAAATGCTGGAAGGTGGGATTAGAATCGGTTGATCGTTTTTCGGCTGGCACAGAGAGAATGGGTGAAGGGGCCACTTTCTGTACCTTAAAATTTCTATGTTGCCCTCGCGAACTCTATTATTCCCTCTGTTACCCTCTGAATCTCAGTCTCTCCCTCTCTGTTACCCTCTGAATCTCAGTCTCTCCCTCTCTGTTACCCTCTGAATCCCTGTCTCTCCCTCTCTGTTACTCTCTGAATTCCAGTCTCTCCCTCTCTGTTACCCTCTCAATCCCAGTCTCTCCCTCTCTGTTACCCTCTGAATCCCAGTCTTTCCCTCTCTGTTACCCTCTGAATTCCAGTCTCTCCCTCTCTGTTACCCTCTCAATCCCAGTCTCTCCCTCTCTGTTACCCTCTGAATCCCAGTCTTTCCCTCTCTGTTACCCTCTGAATCCCAGTCTCTACTCTCTGTCACCCTCTGAATCCCAGTCTCTCCCTCTCTGTTACCCTCTGAATTCCAGTCTTTCCCTCTCTGTTACCCTCTGAATCCCAGTCTCTACCTCTCTGTCACCCTCTGAATCCCAGTCTCTCCCTCTCTGTTACCCTCTGAATCCCAGTCTTTCCCTCTCTGTTACCCTCTGAATCCCAGTCTCTACCTCTCTGTCACCCTCTGAATCCCAGTCTCTCCCTCTCTGTTACCCTCTGAATTCCAGTCTCTCCCTCTCTGTTACCCTCTGAATTCCTTCCCTCTCTGTCTCTCACTCTGTCCCTCCATCTGTCTTTCCCTCTCTGTCTCTCCGTCTCTCTCCTTCTATCTCTGTCTCTGCCTCTCTCTCTGTCTCGCTCTCTGTCACTCCATCTGTCTTTCCCTCCCTGACTCTCCCGCTCTCTCCTTCTATCTCTGTCTCTCTCTCTCTGTCTCTCCATCTGTCTTTCCCTCCCTGACTCTCCCTCTCTCTCCCTCTGTCTCTGTCTCTACCTCTCTCTCTGTCCCTCCATCTGTCAAAGAACAAAGAACAGTACAGCACAGGAACAGGCCATTCGGGCCCTCCAATCCTGCGCCGATCTTGATGCCTGCCCAAACTAAAACCTTCTGCACTTCCCGGGTCCGAATCCCTCTATTCCCATCCTATTCATCTATTTGTCAAGATGTCTCTTAAACGTCTCCATGGTACCTGCTTCCACCACCTCCCCCGGCAGCAAGTTCCAGGCACTCACCACCCTCTGTGTAAGGAACTTGCCTCGCACATCCCCTCTAACCTTTGCCCCTCTCACGTTAAACCTCTGCCCCCTGGTAACTGACTCTTCCACCCTGGGAAAAAGCTTCTGACTATCCACTCTGTCCATGCCGCTTATAACTTTGTAAACCTCTATCATGTCGCCCCTCCACCTCCGTCGTTCAAGTGAAAACAATCCGAGTTTATCCAAACTCTCCTCATAGCTAATGCTCTCCAGACCAGGCAACATCCTGGTAAACCTCTTCGGTACCCTCTCCAAAGCTTCCAGGTCCTTCTGGTAGTGTGGCGACCAGAATTACACGCAGTATTCTAAGTACGGCCTAACTAAAGTTCAGTACAGCTGCAGCATGACCTGCCTATTTTTATACTCTATGCCCCGATCGATAAAAGCAAGCATGCCGGATGCCTTCTTGACTACCTTATCCACCTGCGTTGCCACTTTCAGTGACCTGTGGACCTGTACGCCCAGATCTCTCTGCCTGTCAATAGTCCAAAGGGTTCTGCCATTTACTGTATACTTCCCACCTGCATTAGACCTTCCAAAATGCATTACCTCACATTTGTCCAGATTAAACTCCATCTGCCATTTCTACGCCCAAGTCTCCAACCGATCTATATCCTGCTGTATCCTCTGACAATCTTCATCACTATCCGCAACTCCACCAAACTTTGTGTCGTCCGCAAACTGACTAATCAGACCAGCTACATTTTCCTCCAAATCATTTATATATACTACAAACAGCAAAGGTCCCAGCACTGATCCCTGCGGAACACCACTAGTCACATCCCTCCATTCAGAAAAACACGCTTCCACTGCTACCCTCTGTCTTCTGTGACTGAGCCAGTTCTGTATCCATCTTGCAGCCAGTTCTGTATCCATTTTACCTTTCCCTCTCTGTCACGCCCTCTCTCTCCTTCTAACTCTGTCTCTCTCTCTGTTCCTCCATCTGTCCTTCCCTCTCTGTCACTCCATCTCTCCCTCTCTACTTCTCTCTGCCTCTCCCTCTCGCTCCTTCCCTCTCTCTGTCCCTCCATCTGTCTTTCTCCCCCTGTCACTCCCTCTCTCTCTGTCTATCTCAGTCTCTGCCTCTCTCTCTGTCCCTCCATTTGTCTTTCCCTCTCTGTCACTCCCTCTCTCTCCTATTTCTGTCTCTCTCCATCTATCTCTCTATCTGTCCTTCCCTCCCTGTCACTCCATCTCTCCCATTCTCTCTCTGTCTCTCACTTTGTCCCTCCATCTGTCTTTCCCTCCATGACACTCCCTCTCTCTCCTGCCATCTCTGTCTTTCTCGCTGTCTCTCCATCTGTCTTTCCCTCTCTGTCACTCCCTCTCTTTCATTCCATCTCTGCCTCTCTCTCTGTCTTTCCATCTGTATTGCCCTCTCTGTCTGTCCCTCTCTCTCCTTCTATCTCTGTCTTTCTCTCTCTCTCCATCTGTCTTTCCATCTCTGTCTCACCCTCTCTCTGCTTCTCTCTCTGTCTCTCTCTCTGTCTCTCCATCTGTCTTTCCCTCCCTGACACGCCCTCTCTTTCCTTCCATCTCTGTCTCTCTCTCTGTCCCTCCATCTGTCCTTCCCTCCCTGTCACTCCCTCTCTCTCCTTCTATCTCTGTCTCTCTTCTATCCCTCCATCTGTCCTTCCCTCCCTGTCACTCCCTCTCTCTCCTTCTATCTCTGTCTCTCTTCTATCCCTCCATCTGTCCTTCCCTCCCTGTTACTCCATCTCTCTCCTTCTCTCTCTGTCTCTCTCTCTCTGTCCCTCCATCTGTCTTTCCCTCCCTGACACTCCCTCTCTCTCCTTCTATCTCTGTCTCTCTTCTATCCCTCCATCTGTCCTTCCCTCCCTCTTACTCCATCTCTCTCCTTCTCTCTCTGTCTCTCTCTCTCTGTCCCTCCATCTGTCTTTCCCTCCCTGACACACCATCTCTCTCCTTCTCTCTCTGTCTCTCACTCTGTCCCTCCATCTGTATTTCTCTCCCTGTCACGCCCTCTCTCTCGTTCCATCTGACTCTCCCTCTCTCTGTCTCACTATTTGTCTTTCCCTCTGTGTCTCTCCATCTGTCTCTCCCCCACCCCCCCCACCCCGCCCCCGTCACTCCCTCTCTCTCCTTATATCTCTGTCTCCTCCTCTCTCTGTGTCCCTCCATCTGTCCTTCCCTTTCTGTCTCTCCCTCTCTCTCCTTATATCTCTGTCTCTGCCTCGCTCTCTGTCTCTCTCTCTCTTTCTCTCCAACTGCCTTTCCCTCTCTGTCTCTCCCTCTCTCTCCTTCTATCTCTCTCCTTCTCTCTGTCTCTCCATCTGTCTTTCCCTCTCTGTCTCTCTCTCTATCTCTACATCTGTCCTTCCCTCCCTGTCACTCCCTCTCTCTCCTTCTATCTCTCTCCTTCTCTCTGTCTCTCGCTCTCTCTCCTTCCATCTCTGCCTCTCACTCTTTGTCTTTCCATCTGTCTTTCCGTCCCTGACACTCCCTCTCTCTCTTTCTATCTCTGTCTCTGCCACTCTCTCTGTCTCTCTCTCTCTGTCCCTCCATCTGTCTTTCCCTCTCTGGCTCACCGTCTCTCTCCTTCTATCTCTGTCTCTGCCTCTCTCTGTCTCTTTCTCTGTCCCTCCATCTGTCTTTCCCTTCCTGTCATTCTATCTCTCTCCTTCTCTCTCTGTCTCTCAATCTGTCCCTCCATTTGTCTTTCCCTCCCTGTCATTGCCTCTCTCTCCTTCTCTCTCTCTCTGTCCCTCGATCTGTCTTTCCCTCCCTCCCTGACACTCCCTCTCACTCCTTCTCTCTCTGTCTCTCTCTCTGCTATCACTGACACGAGGAGAGCGACAGAGGGAGGGAGGGTTATATATGACGGCAAAGAGAGGGCTGTAGTGAGGGACAAACGTGGAGAGAGAGAGATTGTTGAGGTGGATGAAGAGGATAATGTAAGATATATTAATTTGATGTAATCCTTCACTGCTGTGGACACAAACATATTTGAGATAGGTATGGAGAGAAAACGAACATCGGAGAGGGAGGAATGTGGATGAAGTTCGGGCCCAGGCGGACACTTTTGATGATCCAGTAAGAATAGCCTCCATTTTAAATATTAAGCAAGCTATTCCACTGTGGTAGCCATCACACCGTCATGATACTGTTTGTGGAAATTTCATGCTGTCTTATTGGTTAATTTTTAAACCTGTGATTGATAGATTCTTGTTAACCAAAGGTATTAAGAGATAAGGGAAAAAGGTAGGATATTTGGTGTAAGTTTGATCACAGATCAGCCATAATCTCATTGAATGCCGCAACAGAGTTGTGGGGTTAAATTGCTTCCTCCTCTTCCAATATCCCCTGTTAAATATTATTCTTTCTCTGTCAGTCACCCTGTCAGTCCATGTCTCTCTGTTTCTCTCTTTCTGTCTCTCTCTCTGTCTCTATCGGACAGTGTAGAGTGAGATTCACTCTGCATCCACCCCATGATGTTTCTGCCCTGGGACTGTTGGATGGGACAGTGTCGAAGGAGCATTACTCTGTATCTAATCCATGCTGTACCTGTCTGGGGAATGTTGATGGGACAGTGCAAACAGAGAGGTCTGGGACCAGTGTCCTCATGGGGAGGACTTAATGGTGCCTCCGAATTGACCAGTTAGCAATATTGGTGCTCCAGGGATGAAAGGGACATTGGCTGAGTGGCTACGACATTGGCTGAGAGAGTGGACAATGGTTGTTTCAGACTGGAGGGAGGTATACAGTGGAGGTTTATATTGGGACCACTGATCTTTTTGATACATACTAATGACTTGGACTTGTGTTTAAAGGGCATAACTTCAATGTTTGCCAATGTTTGTGACATCTGCAATGTAATAAACAGGGAAGGGACTAGTAGCAGACTTCAGGAGGATGGAGGCAGTCTGGTGAAATGGAACACACAAGAACAAATGAATTAGGAGCAGGAGTAGGCCATTCGGCCCCTTGAGCCTGCACAAAAATTCAATGGCTGATCTGATTGTGAGCTCACCTCCACTTTCCTTTCTGTGTCCCATAACCCTTGACTCCCTAATTGATCAAAAATCTATCGAACTCAGCCTTGAATATATTCAATGATCCAGCCTCCACTGGTCTCTGGGGAAGAGAATTCCACTGACTGTTCCCCCTCTGAGAGAAACACATTTCTCCTCATCTCAGTTCTAAATGGGATGTCCCTAATTTTTAAACTGTGTCCCCTAGTTCTAGTCTCCCCAACAAGGGGAAACATCCTCTCAGCATCCACCCTGTCCAGTCCCCTCGGGACCTGAGATGTTTCACTCAGATCACCTCTCATTCTTCTAAACTCCAATGGGTATAGACCCAACCTGTTTAACCTTTCCTCAAAAGATAACCCCTTCATCCCAGGAATCAGCCCAGTGAACCTTCTCTGAACTACTTCGAATGCAATTATATAATTTCTTCAGTAAGGAGACCAAAAGTGTCCGCAATCCTGCAGACATCGTCTAACTTATGCCCTGTACAGCTGGAACAACACTTCCCTACTTTTATATTCTATTCACCTTGCAATAAACAACAATATTCCATTTGCCTTCCTAATCACTCGCTGTAGCTACACGGTAACATTTTGTGATTCATGTACCAGGACACCCAGATCCCTCTGTACCGTACAGTTCTGCAGTCTCTCTCCATTTCAATAATATACTGATTTTTATTCTTCCTGCTAAAGTGGACAAGCTCACATTTTCCCACATTGTACTCCATCTCCCAATTTTTTCCTCACTCACTTAACCTATGGAAACCTCTTTGTAGACACTTTATGTCCTCTTGACAGCTTACTATCCAACCTATCATTGGACAGACACAGGGCAGGTTAACTTCAATGCTGAGAAACGTGAAGTGATGCATTTTGGAAGGAAGACGAGTGACATAAACTAAATGGGACAATGTTAGAATGGGTGACAGGACAAAGAGATCTGGGATTTCATCAATGTTCCCTGTTCTACCCAAAAGCTCAATTTGGGGCTTGGAATCTGTGAGTTGAATTGAGCTTCATCCTGAAAAGTGTCAGCAAACGTGTTGGGAAATGTGTCAAAAGCTGTTTCCATTCAGACATTCCTGCATTGTGGAAGTGTGAGCTATCTTTGCAGAGACAGGAAATAGAGTTGCTTGAATGGACCTGCAGGTTTTAGTTGATGCAATAAGGTGAGAATTTGAATTGTGTCCCTTCCAGATGCACAGAATTCAAGGTATTTACACAA